>NC_088422.1:1554324-1626824 GCF_034236695.1 Oncorhynchus nerka | reverse complement strand
CACCTGTTGTATTCAGCATTTCACTGTAAGGTCTACTACACCTGTTGTATTCAGCATTTCACTGTCAGGTCTACTACACCTGTTGTATTCAGCATTTCACTGTAAGGTCTACCTACACCTGTTGTATTCAGCATTTCACTGTAAGGTCTACTACACCTGTTGTATTCAGCATTTCACTGTAAGGTCTACCTACACCTGTTGTATTCAGCATTTCACTGTAAGGTCTACTACACCTGTTGTATTCAGCATTTCACTGTAAGGTCTACCTACACCTGTTGTATTCAGCATTTCACTGTAAGGTCTACTACACCTGTTGTATTCAGCATTTCACTGTAAGGTCTACTACACCTGTTGTATTCAGCATTTCACTGTGAGGTCTACTACACCTGTTGTATTCAGCATTTCACTGTAAGGTCTACTACACCTGTTGTATTCAGCATTTCACTGTGAGGTCTACTACACCTGTTGTATTCAGCATTTCACTGTAAGGTCTACTACACCTGTTGTATTCAGCATTTCACTGTAAGGTCTACTACACCTGTTGTATTCAGCATGTCACTGTAAGGTCTACTACACCTGTTGTATTCAGCATTTCACTGTAAGGTCTACTACACCTGTTGTATTCAGCATTTCACTGTGAGGTCTACTACACCTGTTGTATTCAGCATTTCACTGTGAGGTCTACTACACCTGTTGTATTCAGCATTTCACTGTGAGGTCTACTACACCTGTTGTATTCAGCATTTCACTGTAAGGTCTACTACACCTGTTGTATTCAGCATTTCACTGTGAGGTCTACTACACCTGTTGTATTCAGAATTTCACTGTGAGGTCTACTACACCTGTTGTATTCAGCATTTCACTGTAAGGTCTACTACACCTGTTGTATTCAGCATTTCACTGTCAGGTCTACTACACCTGTTGTATTTTGCATTTCACTGTAAGGTCTACTACACCTGTTGTATTCAGCATTTCACTGTAAGGTCTACTACACCTGTTGTATTCAGCATTTCACTGTAAGGTCTACTACACCTGTTGTATTCAGCATTTCACTGTCAGGTCTACTACACCTGTTGTATTCAGCATTTCACTGTAAGGTCTACTACACCTGTTGTATTCAGCATTTCACTGTAAGGTCTACTACACCTGTTGTATTCAGCATTTCACTGTAAGGTCTACTACACCTGTTGTATTCAGCATTTCACTGTAAGGTCTACTACACCTGTTGTATTCAGCATTTCACTGTAAGGTCTACTACACCTGTTGTATTCAGCATTTCACTGTGAGGTCTACTACACCTGTTGTATTCAGCATTTCACTGTAAGGTCTACTACACCTGTTGTATTCAGCATTTCACTGTGAGGTCTACTACACCTGTTGTATTCAGCATTTCACTGTAAGGTCTACTACACCTGTTGTATTCAGCATTTCACTGTAAGGTCTACTACACCTGTTGTATTCAGCATTTCACTGTAAGGTCTACTACACCTGTTGTATTCAGCATTTCACTGTAAGGTCTACTACACCTGTTGTATTCAGCATTTCACTGTGAGGTCTACTACACCTGTTGTATTCAGCATTTCACTGTAAGGTCTACTACACCTGTTGTATTCAGCATTTCACTGTAAGGTCTACTACACCTGTTGTATTCAGCATTTCACTGTAAGGTCTACTACACCTGTTGTATTCAGCATTTCACTGTAAGGTCTACTACACCTGTTGTATTCAGCATTTCACTGTGAGGTCTACTACACCTGTTGTATTCAGCATTTCACTGTAAGGTCTACTACACCTGTTGTATTCAGCATTTCACTGTAAGGTCTACTACACCTGTTGTATTCAGCATTTCACTGTAAGGTCTACTACACCTGTTGTATTCAGCATTTCACTGTAAGGTCTACTACACCTGTTGTATTCAGCATTTCACTGTGAGGTCTACTACACCTGTTGTATTCAGCATTTCACTGTGAGGTCTACTACACCTGTTGTATTCAGCATTTCACTGTAAGGTCTACTACACCTGTTGTATTCAGCATTTCACTGTGAGGTCTACTACACCTGTTGTATTCAGCATTTCACTGTAAGGTCTACTACACCTGTTGTATTCAGCATTTCACTGTGAGGTCTACTACACCTGTTGTATTCAGCATTTCACTGTAAGGTCTACTACACCTGTTGTATTCAGCATTTCACTGTAAGGTCTACTACACCTGTTGTATTCAGCATTTCACTGTGAGGTCTACTACACCTGTTGTATTCAGCATTTCACTGTAAGGTCTACTACACCTGTATTGTAGGTCTACTACACCAGCATTTCACTGTAAGGTCTACTACACCTGTTGTATTCAGCATTTCACTGTAAGGTCTACTACACCTATTGTATTCAGCATTTCACTGTAAGGTCTACTACACCTGTTGTATAAAGCATTTCACTGTGAGGTCTACTACACCTGTTGTATTCAGAATTTCACTGTAAGGTCTACTACACCTGTTGTATTCAGCATTTCACTGTAAGGTCTACTACACCTGTTGTATTCAGCATTTCACTGTAAGGTCTACTACACCTGTTGTATTCAGCATTTCACTGTAAGGTCTACTACACCTGTTGTATTCAGCATGTCACTGTAAGGTCTACTACACCTGTTGTATTCAGCATTTCACTGTAAGGTCTACTACACCTGTTGTATTCAGCATTTCACTGTGAGGTCTACTACACCTGTTGTATTCAGCATTTCACTGTGAGGTCTACTACACCTGTTGTATTTTGCATGTCACTGTAAGGTCTACTACACCTGTTGTATTCAGCATTTCACTGTGAGGTCTACTACACCTGTTGTATTCAGCATTTCACTGTCAGGTCTACTACACCTGTTGTATTTTGCATTTCACTGTAAGGTCTACTACACCTGTTGTATTCAGCATTTCACTGTAAGGTCTACTACACCTGTTGTATAAAGCATTTCACTGTGAGGTCTACTACACCTGTTGTATTCAGAATTTCACTGTAAGGTCTACTACACCTGTTGTATTCAGCATTTCACTGTGAGGTCTACTACACCTGCTGTATTCATCATTTCACTGTAAGGTCTACTACACCTGTTGTATTCAGCATTTCACTGCGAGGTCTACCTACACCTGTTGTATTCAGCATTTCACTGTGAGGTCTACTACACCTGTTATATTCAGCATTTCACTGCGAGGTCTACTACACCTGTTGTATTCAGCATTTCACTGCGAGGTCTACCTACACCTGTTGTATTCAGCATTTCACTGTAAGGTCTACTACACCTGTTGTATTCAGCATTTCACTGTAATGTCTACTACACCTGTTGTATTCAGCATTTCACTGTGAGGTCTACTACACCTGTTGTATTCAGCATTTCACTGTGAGGTCTACTACACCTGTTGTATTCAGCATTTCACTGTGAGGTCTACTACACCCGTTGTATTCAGCATTTCACTGTGAGGTCTACTACACCTGTTGTATTCAGCATTTCACTGTGTGGTCTACTACACCTGTTGTATTCAGAATTTCACTGTGAGGTCTACTACACCTGTTGTATTCAGCATTTCACTGTGAGGTCTACTACACCTGTTGTATTCAGCATGTCACTGTAAGGTCTACTACACCTGTTGTATTCAGCATTTCACTGTAAGGTCTACTACACCTGTTGTATTCAGCATGTCACTGTAAGGTCTACTACACCTGTTGTATTCAGCATTTCACTGTGAGGTCTACTACACCTGTTGTATTCAGCATTTCACTGTATGGTCTACTACACCTGTTGTATTCAGCATTTCACTATGAGGTCTACTACACCTGTTGTATTCAGCATTTCACTGTAAGGTCTATTCGGCATTTCACTGTAATATTTGGCACATGTGACTCATGTAATTTGATTTGATTTGATTTACATAGCTACTATCATAAACACAACAGGAGACATGCGTTATTTGGTGGGCCAACACACACACCCTGGACAAATCATTTAGAGGAAGGACTTACCTAAGATGTAACGCAACACACTCAATCACCAGACAGTCCTCTCTACCTCTTTCTCTACCTCCCGCTCTACCTCTTTCTCTACCTCCCGCTCTACCTCTCTCTCTACCTCTCTCTCTACCTCCCTCTCGACCTCCCTCTCGACATCCCTCTCTTCTCTCTCTACCTCCCGCTCTACCTCTCTCTCTTCCCCTCTCTCTACCTCTCTCTCTATCTCCCGCTCTACCTCTCTCTCTACCCCTCTCTCTACCTCTCTCTCGACCTCTCTCTCGACCTCCCTCTCTACCTCTCTCTCTACCTCTCTCTCTATCCCTCTCTACCTCCCTCTCTACCTCCCTCTCTACCTCCCTCTCTACCTCTCTCTACCTCCCGCTCTACTCTCTCTCTACCTCTCTCTCTACCTCTCTCTACCTCCCTCTCTACCTCTCTCTACCTCCCTCTCGACCATCCCTCTCGACATCCCTCTCTCTCTCTCTCTACCTCCCGCTCTACCTTCTCTCTCTACCTCCTCTCTACCCCTCCCTCTCTACCTCTCTCTCTACCCCCTCCCTCTCTCTACCTCTCTCTCGACCGCTCTCTCTACCTCCCGCTCTACCTCTCTCTCTACCCTCTCTCTACCTCTCTCTACCTCTCTCTCTACCTCCCTCTCTACCTCTCTCTACCTCCTGCTCTACCTCTACCTCCTACCTCCCCTCCTACCTCCACCTACCCTCTCTCTACCTCCCTCTCCCTCTCTCGACCTCCTCTACCTCCTCTCTACCTCTCTCTCTACCCCTCACCTCTCGACTCTCCCTCTCTCGACCTCTCTCTCGACCTCCCTCTCTCCTCTCTCTACCACCCTCTCGACCTCCCCTCTCTACCTCCCTCTACCTCTCTCTCTACCTCCCGCTCTACCTCTCTCTCTACCTCTCTCTCTACCTCTCTCTCTACCTCTCTCTCTACCTCCCTCTCGACATCCCTCTCGACATCCCTCTCGACATCCCTCTCTCTCTCTCTCTCTACCTCCCTCTCTACCTCCCTCTCTACCTCCCTCTCTACCCCTCTCTCTATACCTCTCTCTCGACCGCTCTCTCTCTACCTCCCGCTCTACCTCTCTCTCTACCTCTCTCTACCTCTCTCTCTACTCTCTCTCTACCTCTCTCTCTAACCCTCTCTCTACCTCTCTCTCGACCTCTCTCTCTACCTCCCGCTCTACCTCTCTCTCTACCTCTCTCTACCTCTCTCTCTACCTCTCTCTCTACCTCTCTCTCTACCCCTCTCTCTACCTCTCTCTCGACTTCTCTCTCGACCTCTCTCTCGACCTCCCTCTCTCCTCTCTCGACCACCCTCTCGACCTCCCTCTCTACCTCTCTCTCTACCTCTCTCTCTACCTCCCGCTCTACCTCTCTCTCTACCTCTCTCTCTACCTCTCTCTCTACCTCTCTCTCTACCTCCCTCTCGACATCCCTCTCGACATCCCTCTCGACATCCCTCTCTTCTCTCTCTACCTCCCGCTCTACCTCTCTCTCTACCTCCCTCTCTACCTCTCACTCTACCCCTCTCTCTACCTCTCTCTCGACCACTCTCTCTACCTCCCGCTCTACCTCTCTCTCTACCTCTCTCTCTACCTCTCTCTACCTCTCTCTCTACCTCTCTCTCTACTTCTCTCTCTACCCCTCTCTCTACCTCTCTCTCGACCTCTCTCTCTACCTCCCGCTCTACCTCTCTCTCTACCTCTCTCTCTACCTCTCTCTACCTCCCGCTCTACCTCTCTCTCTACCCCTCTCTCTACCTCTCTCTCGACCTCTCTCTCGACCTCCCTCTCGACCTCTCTCTACCTCCTGCTCTACCTCTCTCTCTACCTCCCTCTACCTCTCTCTCGACCTCTCTCTCGACCTCCCTCTCTCCTCTCTCGACCACCCTCTCGACCTCCCTCTCTACCTCTCTCTCTACCTCCCTCTACTTCTCTCTACCTCCCTCTCTACCTCCCTCTCTACCTCCCTCTCTACCTCCCTCCCTTCTCTCTCGACCTCCCTCTCTTCTCTCTCGACCTCCCGCTCTACCTCTCTCTCTACCTCTCTCTCTACCTCTCTCTACCTCTCTCTCTACCTCTCTCTCTACTTCTCTCTCTACCCCTCTCTCTACCTCTCTCTCGACCTCTCTCTCTACCTCCCGCTCTACCTCTCTCTCTACCTCTCTCTCTACCTCTCTCTACCTCCCGCTCTACCTCTCTCTCTACCCCTCTCTCTACCTCTCTCTCGACCTCTCTCTCGACCTCCCTCTCGACCTCTCTCTCTACCTCCTGCTCTACCTCTCTCTCTACCTCCATCTACCTCTCTCTCGACCTCTCTCTCGACCTCCCTCCTCTCTCGACCTCCCTCTCTACCTCCCTCTCTACCTCCCTCTCTACCCCTCTCTCTACCCCTCTCTCTCTCTCGACCACTCTCTCTACCTCCCGCTCTACCTCTCTCTCTACCCCTCTCTCTACCTCTCTCTCTACCCCTCTCTCTACCTCTCTCTCTACCCCTCTCTCTACCTCTCTCTCTACCCCTCTCTCTACCTCTCTCTCTACCCCTCTCTCTACCTCTCTCTCGACCACTCTCTCTACCTCCCGCTCTACCTCTCTCTCTACCTCTCTCTCTACCTCTCTCTACCTCTCTCTCTACCTCTCTCTCTACTTCTCTCTCTACCCCTCTCTCTACCTCTCTCTCGACCTCTCTCTCTACCTCCCGCTCTACCTCTCTCTCTACCTCTCTCTCTACCTCTCTCTACCTCCCGCTCTACCTCTCTCTCTACCTCCCTCTCTACCTCCCTCCCTTCTCTCTCGACCTCCCTCTCTTCTCTCTTGACCTCCCTCTCTACCTCTCTCTCTACCTCCCTCTACTTCTCTCTACCTCCCTCTACCTCCCTCTCTACCTCCCTCTCTACCTCCCTCCCTTCTCTCTCGACCTCCCTCTCTTCTCTCCAGACCTCCCTCTCTTCTCTCCAGACCTCCATCTCTTCTCTCCAGACCTCCCTCTCGACCTTCCTCCCTCAATCTCTTTTTAGTTTTAAAGCTTAGTTCGATTCATTTTTCATTGCTAATACGGTGGTCTTATGTTCAAACAAACAAAATCAATAGTAATAAATTAATTGTTTAATTTTAATTTATTCTTGACTATCTAGTTATCAAAGATTATATTAAAAAGTAAATTGATTGCCCCCAGGCAGCCCGCACCAAGATGTAAATGGCAGAAAAACTTCCTGTATAGGATTCTCACCAGACAGTCTAGTTGTGACACAGGGCTCTTGCTGCCGGGCTGGCTGATGTCCCAGATCTTGACACAGCCCTTCCCTCCTGTATAGACGTGTCTGGTTGGGTTGGATATAGTGACGGCACACACCACCTCGCCGTGGCTCAGCGTGTTGATCTGACGGGCGTGCCGGGGAATCCCCGGGCCTATCAGGGCGTCCGGAGGGAACGGTACCGGCTGCATCTGGCCCTCAGTACTCACGTGGAAGGAGTAGGCTCTTAGAGGAGGAGGAGAGGTGATGAAGAGGAGGGTTTATTTTATATTCTGATCTAGAGAATCTATTTTTAAAAGCATCCACATGAAAAAGGGAGACGTACGGTTTTCCTCCAGGAATGCCAGAGAGGTTGGGAGGAAGACCAGGGACCCTCATGTGGTGGTGGGGGTCAAAACCAACCTGGAGGATGGAGAACAGAAGAGAGATTCATTTATTATCTCTTTTTAAGGAATCATTCAAGCATCTTGTACCCTTCAAACAAAAATGCAGTTTAAATGATGCACTTTTATGTGACTTTCAATTGATATTGTTCAAACATTGATGTGATGTGATGAGATGGCGGCTGTAGCCTGGCGGTTATGAGTGTTGGGCAAGTAACCGAATTGTCGCTGGTTCGAATCCTAGAGCAGACTAGGTGAAAAATATGCCGATGTGCCCTTGAGCAAGGCACCTACCACTTATTGCTCCTGTATGTCACTCAAGATAAGAGCATCTGCTAAATTACCAAAATGTCCAATTCTGCTATTTTTAAAATATTTTTTTGTTGTTGCTGATCTTAACCTTTTTTGTACATAACATCTCCCTCATCGTTTCCTATGACCACCAAAAACGGCTTCTGGACATCGGAAAAGCTAACCTCGTAATATCCTATGTTTCTCTTAGTCTGGGTTGAGGTCAGGGCTCTGTGCAGGCCAGTCAAGTTCTTCCATACCGATCTTGACAAACGCTTTTTGCACGGGGGCATTGTCATGCTGAAACAGGAAAGGGCCTTCCCCAAACTGTTGCCACAAAGTTGGAAAAACAGAATTGTATGCGGTACAGTTAAGATTTCCCTTCACTGGAACTAAGGGGCATTGCTGAAATCATGAAAAACAGCCCCGTACCATTATTCATCCTCCACCAAACTTTACAGTTGGCACTATGCATTAAGGCAGGTAGCGTTCTCCTGGCATCGGCCAAACCCAGATTTCTCCGTCGGGCTGCCAGATAGTGAAGCGTGATTCATCACTCCAGAGAACACGTTTCCACTGCTCCAGATTCCAATGGCGGTGAGTTTTACACCACTCCAGCCGACACTTGGCATTGAGCATGGTGATCTTAGGTTTGTGTGAAGCTGCTCGGCCATGGAAACCCATTTCAGAAAGCCCCAGACAAACCGTTCGTGTGATGAAGTTGCTTCCAGAAACAGTTTGGAACTCAGTAGTGGGTGTTGCAACTGAAGACAGACGATTTTTATGCGCTACGTACTCGGCGGCTGAGCCGTTGTTGCTCCTACATACTCGGCGGCTGAGCCGTTGTTGCTCCTACGTACTCGGCGGCTGAGCCGTTGTTGCTCCTAAGTACTTGGCGTCTGAGCCGTTGTTGCTCCTACGTACTTGGCGGCTGAGCCGTTGTTGCTCCTACGTACTTGGCGGCTGAGCCGTTGTTGCTCCTACGTACTTGGCGGCTGAGCCGTTGTTGCTCCTACGTACTTGGCGGCTGAGCCGTTGTTGCTCCTACGTACTTGGCGGCTGAGCCGTTGTTGCTCCTACGTACTTGGCGGCTGAGCCGTTGTTGCTCCTAGGCGATTCCACTTCACAATAACAGCAATTACAGTTGACTGAGGCAAGTGCTGTACACCTGTCAGCAAATAGGCGAATCCACTCATTTGAAGGGGTGTCCACATACTTCTGTGTATATAGTATTGTTACAGGCTATGGATTTTCAATTTATGTTTTGACGGTTGGACTTTAGCACGAAGGGGGCACCAATTGGTGTTTCAACTGTGCTGGCCCAGGTGATATTTAAAGAGTGGCTGGCCCAGGTGATATTTAAAGAGTGGCTGGCCCAGGTGATATTTAAGAGCTGCTGGCCCAGGTGATATTTAAAGAGTGTCTGGTCCAGGTGATATTTAAGAGTGTCTGGCCCAGGTGATATTTAAGAGTGTCTGGCCCAGGTGATATTTAAGAGCTGCTGGCCCAGGTGATATTTAAGAGTGTCTGGCCCAGGTGATATTTAAGAGTGTCTGGCCCAGGTGATATTTAAGAGCTGCTGGCCCAGGTGATATTTAAGAGTGTCTGGCCCAGGTGATATTTAAGAGTGGCTGGTCCAGGTGATATTTAAGAGCTGCTGGCCCAGGTGTTATTTAAGAGTGTCTGGCCCAGGTGATATTTAAGAGCTGCTGGCCCAGGTGATATTTAAGAGCTGCTGGCCCAGGTGATATTTAAGAGTGTCTGGCCCAGGTGATATTTAAGAGTGTCTGGCCCAGGTGATATTTAAGAGCTGCTGGCCCAGGTGATATTTAAGAGTTTCTGGCCCAGGTGATATTTAAGAGTGGCTGGTCCAGGTGATATTTAAGAGCTGCTGGCCCAGGTGTTATTTAAGAGTGTCTGGCCCAGGTGATATTTAAGAGCTGCTGGCCCAGGTGATATTTAAGAGCTGCTGGCCCAGGTGATATTTAAAGAGTGGCTGGTCCAGGTGATATTTAAGAGCGGTTGGCCCAGGTGATATTTAAGAGGTGGCCCAGGTGATATTTAAGAGTGCTCTGGCCCAGGTGATATTTAGAGCACAGCTGCTGGCCCAGGTGATATTTAAGAGTGCTGGTCAGGTGGCCCAGGGCTGCTGGCCCAGGTGATATTTAAGAGTCTGGCTGGCCCAGGTGATTTAAGATTTAAGAGCTGCTGGCCCAGGTGTTATTTAAGAGTGTCTGGCCCAGGTGATATTTAAGAGCTGCTGGCCCAGGTGATATTTAAGAGCTGCTGGCCCAGGTGATATTTAAAGAGTGGCTGGTCCAGGTGATATTTAAGAGCGGTTGGCCCAGGTGATATTTAAGAGCTGCTGGCCCAGGTGATATTTAAAGAGTGGCTGGCCCAGGTGATATTTAAGAGCTGCTGGCCCAGGTGATATTTAAAGAGTGGCTGGCACAGCTGATATTTAAGAGCTGCTGGCCCAGGTGATATTTAAAGAGTGGCTGGTCCAGGTGATATTTAAAGAGTGGCTGGTCCAGGTGGTATTTAAAGAGTGGCTGGCCCAGGTGATATTTAAGAGTGTCTGGCCCAGGTGATATTTAAGAGTGTCTGGCCCAGGTGATATTTAAGAGTGTCTGGCCAAGGTGATATTTAAGAGCTGCTGGCCCAGGTGATATTTAAGAGTGTCTGGCCCAGGTGATATTTAAGAGTGTCTGGCCCAGGTGATATTTAAGAGCTGCTGGCCCAGGTGATATTTAAGAGTGTCTGGCCCAGGTGATATTTAAGAGTGGCTGGTCCAGGTGATATTTAAGAGCTGATGGCCCAGGTGTTATTTAAGAGTGTCTGGCCCAGGTGATATTTAAGAGCTGCTGGCCCAGGTGATATTTAAGAGCTGCTGGCCCAGGTGATATTTAAAGAGTGGCTGGTCCAGGTGATATTTAAGAGCGGTTGGCCCAGGTGATATTTAAGAGCTGCTGGCCCAGGTGATATTTAAAGAGTGGCTGGCCCAGGTGATATTTAAGAGCTGCTGGCCCAGGTGATATTTAAAGAGTGGCTGGCACAGCTGATATTTAAGAGCTGCTGGCCCAGGTGATATTTAAAGAGTGGCTGGTCCAGGTGATATTTAAAGAGTGGCTGGTCCAGGTAGTATTTAAGAGTGGCTGGCCCAGGTGATATTTAAGAGTGTCTGGCCCAGGTGATATTTAAGAGTGTCTGGCCCAGGTGATATTTAAGAGTGTCTGGCCCAGGTGATATTTAAGAGCTGCTGGCCCAGGTGATATTTAAGAGTGTCTGGCCCAGGTGATATTTAAGAGCTGCTGGCCCAGGTGATATTTAAGAGTGTCTGGCCCAGGTGATATTTAAGAGTGTCTGGCCCAGGTGATATTTAAGAGCTGCTGGCCCAGGTGATATTTAAAGAGTGGCTGGTCCAGGTGATATTTAGGAGTGGCTGGTCCAGGTGATATTTAAAGAGTGGCTGGCCCACGTGATATTTAAAGAGGGGCTGGCCCAGGTGATATTTAAAGAGGGGCTGGCCCAGGTGATATTTAAAGAGGGGCTGGCCCAGGAGATATTTAAGAGCTGCTGGCCCAGGTGATATTTAAGAGTGTCTGGCCCAGGTGATATTTAAGAGCTGCTGGCCCAGGTGATATTTAAAGAGTGGCTGGTCCAGGTGATATTTAAGAGTGGCTGGTCCAGGTGATATTTAAAGAGTGGCTGGCCCAGGTGATATTTAAAGAGGGGCTGGCCCAGGTGATATTTAAAGAGGGGCTGGTCCAGGTGATATTTAAAGAGTGGCTGGCCCAGGTGATATTTAAAGAGGGGCTGGCCCAGGTGATATTTAAAGAGGGGCTGGCCCAGGAGATATTTAAGATATTTAGTTGTATTGATAGATGTGGAGGGTGAACATCTGTAGTTGTATTGATAGATGAGGAGGGTGAACACCTTTAGTTGTATTGATAGATGAGGAGGGTCAACACCTTTAGTTGTATTGATAGATGAGGAGGGTGAACACCTTTAGTTGTATTGATAGATGAGGAGGGTCAACACCTTTAGTTGTATTGATAGATGAGGAGGGTCAACACCTTTAGTTGTATTGATAGATGAGGAGGGTGAACACCTTTAGTTGTATTGATAGATGAGGAGGGTGAACACCTTTAGTTGTATTGATAGATGAGGAGGGTGAACACCTTTAGTTGTATTGATAGATGAGGAGGGTGAACACCTTCAGTTGTATTGATAGATGAGGAGGGTGAACACATTTAGTTGTATTGATAGATGAGGAGGGTGAACACATTTAGTTGTATTGATAGATGAGGAGGGTGAACACATTTAGTTTACCCTCCCTATTTTAATTTCTAGACAAACAGTCCTTTATCTGATTTGGTTTTGCTCCAACTTTTTGGTTTGCTTCCTGTCTTTACGTTTGGTGTTGGGATTTCTTCTGGTTAGCCTCTTCTTGGGCTCTCATGGTGGCTGTCCTTTAGATACCAGTCGTTGTTGCTAGTCATCTTTCAGTGGACACCCCCATGAGTGTCTTTCAGTGGGCACCCCCATGAGTGTCTTTCAGTGGGCACCCCCATGAGTGTCTTTCAGTGGGCACCCCCATGAGTGTCTTTCAGTGGGCACCCCCATGAGTGTCTTTCAGTGGGCACCCCCATGAGTGTCTTTCAGTGGGCACCCCCATGAGTGTCTTTCAGTGGGCACCCCCATGAGTGTCTTTCAGAACCCCTCCTAAAACACCACCTGTTTGGTTTTGGTTGTTGTCAGTGACTCTTTGTTCGTTCCCCTTCTGTTTGAGCGACATTTTGTTTTCTTGCTGGGGAACGTAATGTGAGGGAAAATGTTATTGTCTGAAGACATAGCCTTGAATTGTACACAGTGTGCATCTTCTCTCACTATCCTTGTTCGTGATGGTGACTGTGACCTCCTCAGACCAATTGGCACAATGCCTAGAATATGTTCTGGTAGTTAAGATAGGAGACATTGCTGAGCCCGCAATATAACAGCCAGGTACCTGCAGGAACCAACCCTATGAACCATGCCTGCGTAGCCAGCCACCTGCAGGAACCAACCCTGTCAACCATGCCTGTGTCATGACATTGGCCTGGGGGTAGGTTTATGACAGTCATAAATACCTCTTCCCCCCTTTTTCCTCTCTCTACCCTACTGATGTGACATTTGAAAACCCCTTGGTTAACATAGAGATTCTGGGAACATCAGAAGGTGGGGGGAAATTAACTATATTCTGGTAACCCGACCAATTGAACATATGCGGTGGTACTTAATGAATATGATGTCAGATCGGTTGTCATCTGAGACATTCTCATCGATGCTAGGATGGCATAAACTGTACAGTGGAAAGTCTACACATCAGAGTTATCATATTCACATGGAATTGTTGTTCAATTTAAATGTTTGAATATAAAATGATTGTTGAAGAGATGAAAAAAAATTCTAACTTCCAAATGAGAGATTTGGGTTTTCATAAGGTTAGGGCTCTGCTCAATTAGTGGCCCGCCCCTGTGAAGAGACATGGGTTATAAAACTTTTCAGACACACCCTTCTAGCTCCACTATATAAAGCCTTGACGAAAATGTAACCTCCTTTTCCAGAGGATGTGAGGACGACGGTCCATACGTTAAAAGGACTAACATGTCAACTACAGAACTAATCCAACCTCAGCGTGATGGTATGAACTATGAACTCTTATTCACTACAGAAGTGATACCTCCTAGCCATTGAGTTAGCAACAGCAGCTGCAAATGTGGGCTAGAAAAGAACAGACAGAGTATCCCGTCTACCACACAACGACGTTATTACAACGTATCCAATTGACCATCAGAGACATTCTTCAAAGGACTCGGTTTGGCAACACGGCCTTCCATCTACCACCAACCTACCGCAGCGTAGCTCAGAGTAAATATTTATTGCATTTGCCTTTTCCAAATGGGCGGTAATTTAGAATGCATAAGATACTGTATTTACGATAGCACAGCTTCTCCCTGTGTCCCTCAGTCTTTCCGCTCTTTCACTCAAACCCAGCCCCTTTTCTTTTGTGTAACCAGCTGTCATATCTGTTCCGCCCGCTAGGGATGTTTTCCTTTATGACGTCATTAGTAATCAAGGTATGATTCATTCTTTGTATATGTAATTCTGTGTGATTAGTTAGGTATTTAGTAAATAAATAATTAAACCCAATTTTGTATTGCTGATTCAACTTGTTTGCCAGGGTTCGTGAAGATAACCATGAATTTACAACTTTCAGATGAGACTGAATTAACCTCTTGCCTCTACTTGGGACGCTTGCGTCCCAACTAGAGCTCTGGAAATGCAAATGCGCTACGCTAAATGCTAATAGTATTAGTTAAAACTCAAAAGTTCATTAAAATACACATGCAGGGTATCAAATTAAAGCTACACTCGTTGTGAATCCAGGCAACAAGTCCGATTTTTAAAATGCTTTTCGGCGACATTTACATTTACATTTAAGTCATTTAGCAGACGCTCTTATCCGACAGCATGAGAAGCTATTATCTGATAGCATGCACCAATACACTACAACAGAAAAGCACAGCAGGGGACGTAAACAAAATAATTAGCATTTCGGCGTTACACAAACCGCACAATAAAATAGAAAACAGTCATTACCTTTCACCATCTTCTTTGTTGGCACTCCTAGATGTCCCATAAACACTATTGGGTCTTTATTTCGATTAAATCGGGCCATATAAAGCCAAGATATCGTTATATGTAGACTGTGTGATAAACGAAAAAAACAGCGATTTCACAACGTAACGTCATTTTTTAAAATTCAAAAAGTAGACGATAAACTTTCACAAAACACTTCGAAATACGTTTGTAATGCTACTTTAGGTATTAGTAAACGTTAATAAGCGATAAAAATCATCCATAGGCGATGTAAATATCATTAGCTGTCGTCTTGGAAAAAATTTCAGGAGAGAGCTCTTCCGGAATGATCTGGGCGGAGACCGGAGGTAAGCGGTGCCCCTGTTTCGGTTCAACCAAGAATCAAAGATGATTCAATTCACAAGACTCTAGACAACATGGGGATGCTGTGGGAGTTGAAACCTCGGTCTTATCTAATTCGGCTCACTGTTAACAATTGCTGGAAGTGGCGCAAGGATATTTATTTCCATTTTCTGTGATCAGGTTTTCCTGCGCTTTCCGATGTAACGCACGTTATGTAATAGCCACAGTCGTGATTTAACCAGTTTTAAAAACGTCCGAGGGTTTCCTATCCACACATTCTAACCATATGAACGTACTATATTCCTGGCATGAGTAGCAGGGCGCTGAAATGTTGCGCGATTTTTAACAAAATGTTCAAAAAAGTAGAGGGTCGACTGAAGAGGTTAAGGTGACGATTAATATTGACTGCTATTGATGTAAAATATTACTAGGTCTTTAAGAGTTTATTCGGAAGATAGCAGGTCTATAAATATTATTTTGTGGTGCCCTGACTCTCTAGTTAATTACATTTACATGATTAGCTCAATCAGGTGATATTAATTACGGATAAATCATTTTATAGAATAGCATGTCATATCACTTAATCCGGCATAGCCAAAGACACGACCCCTGCGTAGCCAGCCACCTGCAGGAACCAACACCACAGCAACTATCAAAACATATTATTTATTTTTGAACCATGCCTGCGTAGCCAACCACCTGCAGGAACCAAACCCGTCTTCATCGACCTTGCCAAGGCTTTCGACTCTGTCAATCACCATATTCTTATCGGCAGACTCAGTAGTCTCGGTTTTTTGGATGACTGCCTTGCCTGCTTCACCAATTACTTTGCAGACAGAGTTCAGTTTGTCAAATCGGAGGGCATGCTGTCCGGTCCTCTGGCAGTCTCTATGGGGGTGCCACAGGGTTCAATTCTCGGGCCGACTCTTTTCTCTGTATATATCAATGATGTTGCTCTTGCTGCGGGCGATTCCCTGATCCACCTCTACGCAGACGACACCATTCTATATACTTTCGGCCCGTCATTGGACACTGTGCTATCTAACCTCCAAACGAGCTTCAATGCCATACAGCACTCCTTCCGTGGCCTCCAACTGCTCTTAAACGCTAGTAAAACCAAATGCATGCTTTTCAACCGATCGCTGCCTGCACCCGCATGCCCGACTAGCATCACCACCCTGGATGGTTCCGACCTTGAATATGTGGACATCTATAAGTACCTAGGTGTCTGGCTAGACTGCAAACTCTCCTTCCAGACTCATATCAAACATCTCCAATCGAAAATCAAATCAAGAGTCGGCTTTCTATTCCGCAACAAAGCCTCCTTCACTCACGCCGCCAAGCTTACCCTAGTAAAACTGACTATCCTACCGATCCTCGACTTCGGCGATGTCATCTACAAAATGGCTTCCAACACTCTACTCAGCAAACTGGATGCAGTCTATCACAGTGCCATCCGTTTTGTCACTAAAGCACCTTATACCACCCACCACTGCGACTTGTATGCTCTAGTCGGCTGGCCCTCGCTACATATTCGCCGCCAGACCCACTGGCTCCAGGTCATCTACAAGTCCATGCTAGGTAAAGCTCCGCCTTATCTCAGTTCACTGGTCACGATGGCAACACCCATCCGTAGCACGCGCTCCAGCAGGTGTATCTCACTGATCATCCCTAAAGCCAACACCTCATTTGGCCGCCTTTCGTTCCAGTACTCTGCTGCCTGTGACTGGAACGAACTGCAAAAATCGCTGAAGTTGAGACTTTTATCTCCCTTACCAACTTCAAACATCAGCTATCTGAGCAGCTAACCGATCGCTGCAGCTGTACATAGTCTATTGGTAAATAGCCCACCCATTTTCACCTACCTCATTCCCATACTGTTTTTATACTGTTTTTTATTTATTTACTTTTCTGCTCTTTTGCACACCAATATCTCTACCTGTACATGACCATCTGATCATCTATCACTCCAGTGTTAATCTACAAAATTGTAATTATTCGCCTACCTCCTCATGCCTTTTGCACACATTGTATATAGACTGCCCCTTTTTTTCTACTGTGTTATTGACTTGTTAATTGTTTACTCCATGTGTAACTCTGTGTTGTCTGTTCACACTGCTATGCTTTATCTTGGCCAGGTCGCAGTTGCAAATGAGAACTTGTTCTCAACTAGCCTACCTGGTTAAATAAAGGTGAAATAATTTTTTTTTTTTTAAACCCTGTCAACCATGACTGCGTAGCCAACCACCTGCAGGAGCCAACCCTGTCAACCTGTTGATGGAATTTATAGGTTTAAATGAATGACTAGAATATTCCACCCTGAAGCCATATAATTGAAATCATAAAAGTATAATCAATTACGTGTGTAGTGTTAGTCTGTAAAATTCTAATAAATGATGTGTGTAGTTTTAGTCAGAATTAGGGTAAAACAATATAACTGTAACAATGTCTATTATACAGTAGTATCTAAAAAACAGAACGTCTGAGCAAGATTCGGTGCCGACCTTGGCTGGGGGCCACTGAGAGTACATCCCAGGGTCTCCCTATCTTGAGGGAGGAGTGATTCTCAGGACTCCCCTAATCTTTGTCGGCTGGGTAGCAGGACAGTGTGTGCGTAGGATACGCGACAGGGTAGCCTAGTAGTTAGAGTGTTGGACTAGTTCAAACCCCCGAGCTGACAAGGTACAAATCTGTCGTTCTGCCCCTGAACAGGCAGTTAACCCACTGTTCCTAAACCGTCATTGAAAACAAGAATTTGTTCTTAACTGACTTGCCTAGTTAAATAAAGGTAAAATAAAAAAACATGTTTGTGTGTGAAAGTATGTGCATAAGATGCCAGTATAAAATTATTTTGTACAACTAACCAGGACTCTCGTGAATAAACCTTATTGATTATTTTAGCTGGGCCTCCGTCTGTTTCATTTCAACCAGTATCTTACAAATTCTGGGGCGGGTCAGTGTAATATAACAGGAAGGAAGAGACTGGCGGAGCAGCTGACCGACCTGTTCTGAGTGTGTTTGTTGTAACCTCTCCAGTTAACTGAGGATAAAAACGGATTCATTTTTATATTGACCTCAGGTGTCCTTGGTGTTAAATTTCCACCAAAGTATCTAGTCTCTATAAGTTACTCATTGTGTATTTATTTCTCGTTATCTTTACTTTTCTATTAATTCTCTCTGCATGGTTGGAAAGGACCTGCAAGTCAGCATTTCACTGTTAGTCTACACCTGTTGTTTACCAAGGACCCATCAGTCAGCATTTCACTGTTAGTCTACACCTGTTGTTTACCAAGGACCCATCAGTCAGCATTTCACTGTTAGTCTACACCTGTTGTTTACCAAGGACCCATCAGTCAGCATTTCACTGTTAGTCTACACCTGTTGTTTACCAAGGACCCATCAGTCAGCATTTCACTGTTAGTCTACACCTGTTGTTTACCAAGGACCCTTCAGTTAGCATTTCACTGTTAGTCTACACCTGTTGTTTACCAAGGACCCTTCAGTCAGCATTTCACTGTTAGTCTACACCTGTTGTTTACCAAGGACCCTTCAGTCAGCATTTCACTGTTAGTCTACACCTGTTGTTTACCAAGGACCCATCAGTCAGCATTTCACTGTTAGTCTACACCTGTTGTTTACCAAGGACCCATCAGTCAGCATTTCACTGTTAGTCTACACCTGTTGTTTACTGTTAGTCAAGGACCCATCAGTCAGCATTACACTGTTAGTCTACACCTGTTGTTTACCAAGGACCCAGTCAGTCAGCATTTCACTGTTAGTCTACACCTGTTGTTTACCAAGGACCATCAGTCAGCATTTCACTGTTAGTCTACACCTGTTGTTTACCAAGGACCCATCAGTCAGCATTTCACTGTTAGTCTACACCTGTTGTTTACCAAGGACCCATCAGTCAGCATTTCACTGTTAGTCTACACCTGTTGTTTAGGAAGCATTACACTGTTAGTCTACACCTGTTGTTGATGAAGCATTTCACTGTTAGTCTACACCTGTTGTTTAGGAAGCATTACACTGTTAGTCTACACCTGTTGTTTAGGAAGCATTTCACTGTTAGTCTACACCTGTTGTTTACCAAGGACCCATCAGTCAGCATTTCACTGTTAGTCCACACCTGTTGTTTACCAAGGACCCATCAGTCAGCATTTCACTGTTAGTCTCACACCAGTCACATTTCACTGTTAGTCTACACCTGTTGTTTGACCCATCAGTCAGCATTTCACTGTTAGTCTACACCTGTTGTTTACCAAGGACCCATCAGTCAGCATTTCACTGTTAGTCTACACCTGTTGTTTACCAAGGACCCATCAGTCAGCATTTCACTGTTAGTCTACACCTGTTGTTTACCAAGGACCCATCAGTCAGCATTTCACTGTTAGTCTACACCTGTTGTTTACCAAGGACCCATCAGTCAGCATTTCTCTGTTAGTCTACACCTGTTGTTTACCAAGGACCCTTCAGTCAGCATTTCACTGTTAGTCCACACCTGTTGTTGATGAAGCATTACACTGTTAGTCTACACCTGTTGTTGATGAAGCATTACACTGTTAGTCTACACCTGTTGTTGATGAAGCATTTCACTGTTAGTCTACACCTGTTGTTTACCAATCATTTCACTGTTAGTCTACACCTGTTGTTTACCAAGGACCCTTCAGTCAGCATTTCACTGTTAGTCTACACCTGTTGTTTACCAAGGACCCTTCAGTCAGCATTTCACTGTTAGTCTACACCTGTTGTTGTTAGTCTACACCTGTTGTTTACCAAGGACCCTTCAGTCAGCATTTCACTGTTAGTCTCCACCTGTTGTTGTTAGTCTACACCTGTTGTTTACCAAGCATTTCACTGTTAGTCTACACCTGTTGTTTACCAAGCATTTCACTGTTAGTCTACACCTGTTGTTTACCAAGGACCCTTCAGTCAGCATTACACTGTTAGTCTCCACCTGTTGTTGTTAGTCTACACCTGTTGTTTACCAAGCATTTCACTGTTAGTCTACACCTGTTGTTTACCAAGCATTTCACTGTTAGTCTACACCTGTTGTTTACGGAGCATGTGACTAATAACATGTGATTTGATTTTGATATCGCTCAAACATTGTCCAACCACTTTATAATTAGTGTCAAAGAAAGAAGATTGAGTGACACTAATAAAGACGGTGGACATGTGATTTGTTGTGAGTTGAGATGGGAGAATAGCGTACCACTTGTGATCGTCCGTAGGCCGCGACTGCAGCAGCTGCACTCATCTGAGGAGACAGGTTGTGTAGGGAGGCGTAGGCGCTGGCTCCGCCCAGGTCGCCGTTCAGCCCGTTGAGGCTTGGGTGGGGCACCATGCCAAACGCACCCGGGTAAGGACACGGCAACGCCAGGGGACGCAGACCAGGGCCTGGAACAAACAACATACGTCAACCCCCTAAGATCTAAAGGCCTGGGTTCTACTAAGCTATAAATCAACCCCCTAAGATCTAAAGGCCTGGAACAAACAACATAAGTCAACCCCCTAAGATCTAAAGGCCTGGGTTCTACTAAACTACAACTCAACCCCCTAAGATCTAAAGGCCTGGGTTCTACTAAGCTATAAATCAACCCCCTAAAAAGAGCCTGGGTTCTACTAAGCTACAAATCAACCCCCTAAGATCTAAAGGCCTGGGTTCTACTAAGCTACAAATCAACCCCCTAAGATCTAACAGCCTGGGTTCTACTAAGCTGCAAATCAACCCCCTAAGATCTAAAGGCCTGGGTTCTACTAAACTACAACTCAACCCCCTAAGATCTAAAGGCCTGGGTTCTACTAAACTACAACTCAACCCCCTAAGATCTAAAGGCCTGGGTTCTACTAAGCTACAAATCAACCCCCTAAGATCTAAAGGCCTGGGTTCTACTAAACTACAACTCAACCCCCTAAGATCTAAAGGCCTGGGTTCTACTAAGCTACAAATCAACCCCATAAGATCTAAGAGCCTGGGTTCTACTAAGCTACAAATTAACCCCCTAAAGTCTAAGAGCCTGGGTTCTACTAAGCTAACACCTGGAATTGCTAATTAGAATAATTTAGCAATTTATTTTTTGACCCCTTTAAGTATAAAAAATATATTTAAAATCATTGAATTTGGCCTTACTGCTATTAGCCCATAGAAATGCAATAAATAACATTCATACAAAACAGGTAGTCAAAAAATGTATGAAAAAGGAAATATATTTTGAAGTGTCTGTCCTATCCAACAGATAAAATATGCTCAGGAAATTATATTTCTATGGGCTAATAGCAGTAAGGCCAAATTCAATATATAAAATAAATGGAACCACTTTTTTGGGGCACTAAAGTACTTCAATATACATTGACTGGACAAAACATTAGGAACACCTGCTCTTTCTATGACATAGACTGACCAGGTGAATCCAGTTGAAAGCAATGATCCCTTATTGAGGAGACAGGTAAAATCCACTTCAATCAGTGTAGATGAAGGGGAGGAGACAGGTTAAATCCACTTCAATCAGTGTAGATGAAGGGGAGGAGACAGGTTAAATCCACTTCAGTCAGTGTAGATGAAGGGGAGGAGTCAGGTTAAATCCACTTCAATCAGTGTAGATGAAGGGGAGGAGTCAGGTTAAATCCACTTCAGTCAGTGTAGATGAAGGGGAGGAGACAGGTTAAATCCACTTCAATCAGTGTAGATGAAGGGGAGGAGTCAGGTTAAATCCACTTCAATCAGTGTAGATGAAGGGAGAGTTCAGGTTAAATCCACTTCACCCAGTTCAGTGTAGATGAAGGGGAGGTTACATGTTAAATTCACTTCAATCAGTGTAGATGAAGGGGAGGAGACAGGTTAAATCCACTCCAATCAGTGTAGATGAAGGGGAGGAGACATGTAGATGAAGGTTTAGGTTAGTCAGGTTAAATCCACTTCAGTCAGTGTAGATGAAGGGGAGGTTAGTCATTTAAATCCACTCCAATCAGTGTAAGATGAAGGGGAGGAGACAGGTTAAATCCACTCCAATCAGTGTAGATGAAGGGGAGGAGACATGTAGATGAAGGGGAGGAGACATGTAGATAGGTTTAGGTTAGATGTCATTAAATTCACGGTTCAATGTAAGATGAAGGGAGGTTAGTCAGGTTAAATTCACCCGGTTCAATGTAACATCAATAGGTTTAGGTTACTGTCATTTTCACCCGGTTCAATGTAACATCAATAGGTTTAGGTGTGTCATTCAGATTCACCCGGGCAAGACAAAATTTTTAAGTGACTTTACGGGGTATGGTAGTATTGCCACCGGTTTCAGTGTAACATCAAGAACTTTACGTTACTGGGTCTTTCATTCACAGTTTCAATGTGTGTATGAAGCAGTGGAGGTCGGTGCTCTTTAAGATCAGAGAGGACCATTTTATTTTGATAAACACAGACTAATTTCTATGGATGACTGTCATTCATATTCACCCGGTTCAATGTAACATCAATAGGTTTAGGTTACTGTCATTCATATTCACCCAGTTCAATGTAACATCAATAGGTTTAGGTTACTGTCATTCATATTCACCCAGTTCAATGTAACATCAATAGGTTTAGGTTACTGTCATTCATATTCACCCAGTTCAATGTAACATCAATAGGTTTAGGTTACTGTCATTCATATTCACCCAGTTCAATGTAACATCAATAGGTTTAGGTTACTGTCATTCATATTCACCCGGTTCAATGTAACATCAATAGGTTTAGGTTACTGTCATTCATATTCACCCAGTTCAATGTAACATCAATAGGTTTAGGTTACTGTCATTCATATTCACCCGGTTCAATGTAACATCAATAGGTTTAGGTTACTGTCATTCATATTCACCCGGTTCAATGTAACATCAATAGGTTTAGGTTACTGTCATTCATATTCACCCGGTTCAATGTAACATCAATAGGTTTAGGTTACTGTCATTCATATTCACCCAGTTCAATGTAACATCAATAGGTTTAGGTTACTGTCATTCATATTCACCCAGTTCAATGTAACAGTCAATAGGTTTAGGTTACTGTCATTCATATTCACCAGTTCAATGTAACAGTGATAGGTTTAGGTTACTGTCATTCATATTCACCCAGTTCAATGTAACATCAATAGGTTTAGGTTACTGTCATTCATATTCACCCAGTTCAATGTAACATCAATAGGTTTAGGTTACTGTCATTCATATTCACCGGTTCAATGTAACATCAATAGGTTTAGGTTACTGTCATTCATATTCACCCAGTTCAATGTAACATCAATAGGTTTAGGTTACTGTCATTCATATTCACCCAGTTCAATGTAACATCAATAGGTTTAGGTTACTGTCATTCATATTCACCCGGTTCAATGTAACATCAATAGGTTTAGGTTACTGTCATTCATATTCCATTCACCCAGTTCAATGTAACATCAATAGGTTTAGGTTACTGTCATTCATATTCACCCAGTTCAATGTAACATCAATAGGTTTAGGTTACTGTCATTCATATTCACCCAGTTCAATGTAACAGTGATAGGTTTAGGTTACTGTCATTCATATTCACCCGGTTCAATGTAACATCAATAGGTTTAGGTTACTGTCATTCATATTCACCCAGTTCAATGTAACAGTGACAGGTTTAGGTTACTGTCATTCATATTCACCCAGTTCAATGTAACAGTGACAGGTTTAGGTTACTGTCATTCATATTCACCCGGTTCAATGTAACAGTGATAGGTTTAGGTTACTGTCATTCATATTCCATTCACCCAGTTCAATGTAACATCAATAGGTTTAGGTTACTGTCATTCATATTCACCCGGTTCAATGTAACATCAATAGGTTTAGGTTACTGTCATTCATATTCCATTCACCCGGTTCAATGTAACATCAATAGGTTTAGGTTACTGTCATTCATATTCCATCCACCCGGTTCAATGTAACATCAATAGGTTTAGGTTACTGTCATTCATATTCACCCAGTTCAATGTAACATCAATAGGTTTAGGTTACTGTCATTCATATTCACCCAGTTCAATGTAACATCAATAGGTTTAGGTTACTGTCATTCATATTCACCCAGTTCAATGTAACATCAATAGGTTTAGGTTACTGTCATTCATATTCACCCAGTTCAATGTAACAGTGACAGGTTTAGGTTACTGTCATTCATATTCACCCAGTTCAATGTAACAGTGATAGGTTTAGGTTACTGTCATTCATATTCACCCAGTTCAATGTAACATCAATAGGTTTAGGTTACTGTCATTCATATTCACCCAGTTCAATGTAACAGTGACAGGTTTAGGTTACTGTCATTCATATTCACCCAGTTCAATGTAACAGTGATAGGTTTAGGTTACTGTCATTCATTTTCACCCAGTTCAATGTAACAGGGATAGGTTTAGGCTCCTACACGATACTAGAATGTTCCCTGTACCCATCGTGAGGTTACTACAACCTATGAATGAAAGTGTAAAACGTAGGTGCACACGGGTCAAGAGAACAATTAGACGAATCAAGGTGACATTCAATACCTCCTTGCCTGCATCTATCTAATCTAGGTTGTAATCATTAGTCCAACAGTTGGAAATGAGAGTCTCTATTGGACAAATGCAGGTACGTTTATCCCCGTTTCATTCTGCTCGTTTCCGTTCAAGAAACGTTTTTCAACAGAATCGGCTGAAGGAATACACGGGTAATCACACGCAACCACAGGTCAGTTTCATAGCAGCCACATACAAACAGCATGATCATTTTGCTCGTTGTATAATTCCTTCTCAGATCTACATGTTCTCCTCCTATCACCTTATCTCTTCGCTTGTGGACTTTCTGTGACCAGGTGAAAAAACCTTCAAGACAGACCTTCATAACGCTACACACAGCCTATATCATTGTCACCATATAGCTAAAGTCATAGTCAACATAGTTACTAAAAAGGTGCAGTAGACTATATCATAACGGCACATTTGAGCTTTTTGGGGATTGGGATTGTATATTTATTTAAATAAAATGTATTTAATGTGTATCATCAGGCACAGGAAGCATTGGGCTTGAATGTTCTCTCAAAGCTCTAATCAAATCCAGATATAGGTCCATTTATATGCTTTATAATGCTTTTCAATGACACTTACGGTTTTGGTTGGAAATATATTGGGTTACCTGGGAAAAATGTGATTTATTCTAGGGTAGGCAACTTTTTTGTAAATATTCAACCCTAGTAGAATGCATGCCTAAAAAATGAGGCTGTTCTGAGGTCAAAGGGAGTTTTGTACACTCAGTGTACACCTAAATAAGTATTGTGGGTGTCATAGAGAATTCGATGGTGGGGTCATATTAGTGTAACAAACTGTTTGGGCGCTACAGACCGAAGTTGTGAGGTTCGTAGTGCCCATCACCATCGTGAGTCTCCCAAACTGTTCAGACGGAACAGACGTTTTGTGATAAGACCCAAACTGCTGTAGCTCTGCCACCTTCCACCACAAATGTGGAAAGCTGACATAGGAGAATGGAAAAGCAGATATCTCTTAGACTGACAAATTTCGATTTCGGCATTTTTCTGTTACGTTTATTAGATCTCTGCTGAATGAGAATCAACTGACCTGCCTGGTTACAAAGGTTAAAGGAAGGTTCAACTGACCTGCCTGGTTACAAAGGTTAAAGGTTCAACTGACCTGCCTGGTTAAAAAGGTTAAAGGTTCAACTGACCTGCCTGGTTACAAAGGTTAAAGGAAGGTTCAACTGACCTGCCTGGTTGAAAAGGTTAAAGGTTCAACTGACCTACTAGGTTAAAAATGTTAAAGGAAGGTTCAACTGACCTGCCTGGTTAAAAAGGTTAAAGGTTCAACTGACCTGCCTGGTTAAAAAGGTTAAAGGTTCAACTGACCTGCCTGGTTGAAAAGGTTAAAGGTTCAACTGACCTGCCTGGTTAAAAAGGTTAAAGGAAGGTTCAACTGACCTGCCTGGTTACAAAGGTTAAAGGAAGGTTCAACTGACCTGCCTGGTTAAAAAGGTTAAAGGTTCAACTGACCTGCCTGCTTAAAAAGGTTAAAGGAAGGTTCAACTGACCTGCCTGGTTGAAAAGGTTAAAGGTTCAATTGACCTGCCTGGTTAAAAAGGTTAAAGGTTCAACTGACCTGCCTGGTTAAAAAGGTTAAAGGAAGGTTCAACTGACCTGCCTGGTTACAAAGGTTAAAGGAAGGTTCAACTGACCTGCCTGGTTAAAAAGGTTAAAGGTTCAACTGACCTGCCTGCTTAAAAAGGTTAAAGGAAGGTTCAACTGACCTGCCTGGTTGAAAAGGTTAAAGGTTCAATTGACCTGCCTGGTTAAAAAGGTTAAAGGTTCAACTGACCTGCCTGGTTAAAAAGGTTAAAGGTTCAATTGACCTGCCTGGTTAAAAAGGTTAAAGGTTCAATTGACCTGCCTGGTTAAAAAGGTTAAAGGTTCAACTGACCTGCCTGGTTAAAAAGGTAAAAGGTTCAATTGACCTGCCTGGTTAAAAAGGTTAAAGGTTCAACTGACCTGCCTGGTTAAAAAGGTTAAAGGTTCAACTGACCTGCCTGGTTATAAAGGTTAAAGGAAGGTTCAACTGACCTGCCTGGTTAAAAAGGTTAATGGAAGGTTCAACTGACCTGCCTGGTTACAAAGGTTAAAGGAAGGTTCAACTGACCTGCCTTGTTAAAAAGGTTAAAGGAAGGTTCAACTGACCTACTAGGTTAATTAAAATGTTTAAAGGAAGGTTCATCTGACCTGCCTGGTTAAAAAGGTTAAAGCTTCAACTGACCTGCCTGGTTAAAAAGGTTAAAGGAAGGTTCAACTGACCTGCCTGGTTAAAAAGGTTAAAGGAAGGTTCAACTGACCTACTAGGTTAATTAAAATGTTTAAAGGAAGGTTCATCTGACCTGCCTGGTTAAAAAGGTTAAAGGTTCAACTGACCTGCCTGGTTACAACGGTTAAAGGAAGGTTCAACTGACCTGCTAGGTTACAAAGGCCGAGATGCCCGAGATGGCATAGCAGTTCAGACGTCTTTTGTCCTCGTCTTGTCGTGTCCTGTATATATATATATTTACAACTTTTTTCACATACATTTTATTTTTATTTTCCATCAACTCATCTTCAATACACTCTCCTGCAACCTGCCTCACCAATTGATATGTATAAATACGTATTATTTACCTCAAATCTGCAATCCTCCAAGAAGCTAGCCAGAAGCTAGCCAGAAACTCCAAGAAGCTAGCCAGAAGCTAGCCAGGAGCTAGCCAGAAGCTAATCAGAAGCTAGTTAGCTTCTTTACTGGCAACTCGTTAGTATTCAGCTAACCACGGTTTGTGGTCATCAGCTATCCTTTAACTCGAAAATCTATCGCCAGTTTTGTACGGCGCAGCGCAGCTCGGAACGGAACATACCGGACCGATTTTTCTCTCCATGTCCCTGGATTTCAACTGCTCTCTGGACATTCACTCCCGGATCTCACAGCTAGCTGGCTGCTATCCGTGTGTCTATCTGCTTTCGTCGATTCCGGAGCAAACATCAATTACTCCGGAGCTAGCCAGCTCCGTCAATCACTCCTGAGCTCCATCAATCACTCCTGGGCTGCAGTCACCTATCCGGACCCGTTTTACTGCCTACGCGGAGCCCCACCGGGCCTTCACAACTGGACTGCCGACGTTATCTACCCGAAGGAGATCCGGCTGGCTCCTCCGTCGCGACGTTACCTGAACGCCCATCTGCGGCCTGCTAACCGTTAGCTGTCTTACCGGCTGCTCTCAGAATAGACAATCGGACAATTTATTTATTTTTATTATTATTATGTTTCTTCTTGGGCCTCTATAACTATATCTATTGTTTTTATTTTTTGTTGTTGTGTGATTTGGACTAATCCCCTCTACAACACGGAACTCCACTAATCTACTGACGGAACGCAAGAGGTGGCTAACAACAGACCTCCATCCTATGCTAGCTTGCTACCGATGTCCTGGCTAGCTGTCTAAATCGCCGTGACCCCCAAACCAACCTCTCCACTCCCTGGACCCTTTTGATCACTCGACTAAGGATGCCTCTCCTTAATGTCAATATGTCTTGTCCATTGCTGTTCTGGTTAGTGTTTATTGGCTTATTTCACTGTAGAGCCTCTAGTCCTGCTCACTATACCTTATCCAACTTATTAGTTCCACCACCCACACATGCAATGACATCTCCTGGTTTCAATGATGTTTCTAGAGACAATATCTCTCTCTTCATCACTCAATACCTAGGTTTACCTCCACTGTATTCACATCCTACCATACCTTTGTCTGTACATTATACCTTGATGCTATTTTATTGCCCCCAGAAACCTCCTTTTACTCTCTGTTCCAGACGTTCTAGACGACCAATTCTTATTGCTTTTAGCCGTACCCTTATTCTTCTCCTCCTATGTTCCTCTGGCGATGTAGAGGTGAATCCAGGCCCTGCAGTGCCTAGCTCCACTCCTATTCCCCAGGCGCTCTCTTTTGATGACTTCTGTAACCGTAATAGCCTTGGTTTCATGCATGTTAACATTAGAAGCCTCCTCCCTAAGTTTGTTCTTTTCACTGCTTTAGCACACTCTGCCAACCCGGATGTTCTAGCTGTGTCTGAATCCTGGCTTAGGAAGACCACCAAAAATTCAGAAATTTTAATTCCAAACTACAACATTTTCAGACAAGATAGAACTGCCAAAGGGGCGGTGTTGCAATCTACTGCAAAGATAGCCTGCAGAGTTCTGTCCTACTATCCAGGTCTGTACCCAAACAATTTGAACTTCTACTTTTAAAAATCCACCTCTCTAAAAACAAGTCTCTCACCGTTGCCGCCTGCTATAGACCACCCTCTGCCCCCAGCTGTGCTCTGGACACCATATGTGAACTGATTGCCCCCCATCTATCTTCAGAGCTCGTGCTGCTAGGCGACCTAAACTGGAACATGCTTAACACCCCAGCCATCCTACAATCTAAACTTGATGCCCTCAATCTCACACAAATTATCAATGAACCTACCAGGTACCCCCCCCCAAAGCCTTAAACACGGGCACCCTCATAGATATCATCCTAACCAACTTCCCCTCTAAATACACCTCTGCTGTCTTCAACCAAGATCTCAGCGATCACTGCCTCATTGCCTGCATCCGTAATGGGTCAGCGGTCAAACGACCTCCACTCATCACTGTAAAACGCTCCCTGAAACACTTCAGCGAGCAGGCCTTTCTAATCGTCCTGGAAGGATATTGATCTCATCCCGTCAGTAGAGGATGCCTGGATATTTTTTAAAAATGCCTTCCTAACAATCTTAAATAAACATGCCCCATTCAAGAAAATTAGAACCAGGAACAGATATAGCCCTTGGTTCTCCCCAGACCTGACTGCCCTTAACCAACACAAAAACATCCTATGGCGTTCTGCATTAACATCGAACAGCCCCCGTGATATGCAGCTGTTCAGGGAAGCTAGAAACCGTTATACACAGGCAGTTAGAAAAGCCAAGGCTAGCTTTTTCAAGCAGAAATTTGCTTCCTGCAACACTAACTCTAAAAAGTTCTGGGACACTGTAAAGTCCATGGAGAATAAGAACACCTCCTCCCAGCTGCCCACTGCACTGAAGATAGGAAACACTGTCACCACTGATAAATCCACCATAATTGAGAATTTCAATAAGCATTTTTCTACGGCTGGCCATGCTTTCCACCTGGCAACTCCTACCCCGGTCAACAGCACTGCACCCCCAACAGCAACTCGCCCAAGCCTTCCCCATTTCTCCTTCTCCCAAATCCATTCAGCTGAAGTTCTGAAAGAGCTGAAAAATCTGGACCCCTACAAATCAGCCGGGCTAGACAATCTGGACCCTTTCTTTCTAAAATTATCTGCCGAAATTGTTGCCACCCCTATTACTAGCCTGTTCAACCTCTCTTTCGTGTCATCTGAGATTCCCAAAGATTGGAAAGCAGCTGCGGTCATCCCCCTCTTCAAAGGGGGGGACACTCTTGACCCAAACTGCTACAGACCTATATCTATCCTACCCTGCCTTTCTAAGGTCTTCGAAAGCCAAGTCAACAAACAGATTACCGACCATTTCGAATCTCACCATACCTTCTCTGCTATGCAATCTGGTTTCAGAGCTGGTCATGGGTGCACCTCAGCCACGCTCAAGGTCCTAAACGATATCTTAACCGCCATCGATAAGAAACATTACTGTGCAGCCGTATTCATTGATCTGGCCAAGGCTTTCGACTCTGTCAACCACCACATCCTCATCGGCAGACTCGACAGCCTTGGTTTCTCAAATGATTGCCTCGCCTGGTTCACCAACTACTTCTCTGATAGAGTTCAGTGTGTCAAATCGGAGGGTCTGCTGTCTGGACCTCTGGCAGTCTCTATGGGGGTGCCACAGGGTTCAATTCTTGGACCGACTCTCTTCTCTGTATACATCAATGAGGTCGCTCTTGCTGCTGGTGAGTCTCTGATCCACCTCTACGCAGACGACACCATTCTGTATACTTCCGGCCCTTCTTTGGACACTGTGTTAACAACCCTCCAGGCAAGCTTCAATGCCATACAACTCTCCTTCCGTGGCCTCCAATTGCTCTTAAATACAAGTAAAACTAAATGCATGCTCTTCAACCGATCGCTACCTGCACCTACCCGCCTGTCCAACATCACTACTCTGGACGGCTCTGACTTAGAATACGTGGACAACTACAAATACTTAGGTGTCTGGTTAGACTGTAAACTCTCCTTCCAGACCCATATCAAACATATCCAATCCAAAGTTAAATCTAGAATTGGCTTCCTATTTCGCAACAAAGCATCCTTCACTCATGCTGCCAAACATACCCTTGTAAAATTGACCATCCTACCAATCCTCGACTTTGGCGATGTCATTTACAAAATAGCCTCCAATACCCTACTCAACAAATTGGATGCAGTCTATCACAGTGCAATCCGTTTTGTCACCAAAGCCCCATATACTACCCACCATTGCGACCTGTACGCTCTCGTTGGCTGGCCCTCGCTTCATACTCGTCGCCAAACCCACTGGCTCCATGTCATCTACAAGACCCTGCTAGGTAAAGTCCCCCCTTATCTCAGCTCGCTGGTCACCATAGCATCTCCCACCTCTAGCACACGCTCCAGCAGGTATATCTCTAGTCACCCCAAAACCAATTCTTTCTTTGGCCGCCTCTCCTTCCAGTTCTCTGCTGCCAATGACTGGAACGAACTACAAAAATCTCTTAAATTGGAAACACTTATCTCCCTCACTATCTTTAAGCACCAACTGTCAGAGCATTTTACAGATTACTGCACCTGTACATAGCCCACCTATAATTTAGCCCAAACAACTACCTCTTTCCCAACTGTATTTAATTTATTTATTTATTTTGCTCCTTTGCACCCCATTATTTTTATTTCTACTTTGCACATTCTTCCATTGCTAAACTACCATTCCAGTGTTTTATTTACTTTGCCACCATGGCCTTTTTTGCCTTTACCTCCCTTCTCACCTAATTTGCTCACATTGTATATAGACTTGTTTTTTTTTTTACTGTATTATTGACTGTATGTTTGTTTTACTCCATGTGTAACTCTGTGTCGTTGTATGTGTCGAACTGCTTTGCTTTATCTTGGCCAGGTCGCAATTGTAAATGAGAACTTGTTCTCAACTTGCCTACCTGGTTAAATAAAGGTGAAATAAAAAATAATTTAAAAAAAAAAGGTTAAAGGAAGGTTCAACTGACCTGCTAGGTTACAAAAGTTAAAGGAAGGTTCAACTGACCTGCTAGGTTAAAAAGGTTAAAGGTTCAACTGACCTGCCTGGTTGAAAAGGTTAAAGGTTCAACTGACCTGCCTGGTTGAAAAGGTTAAAGGAAGGTTCAACTGACCTGCTAGGTTAAAAAGGTTAAAGGAATTTTCAACTGACCTGCTAGGTTAAAAAGGTTAAAGGAATGTTCAACTGACCTGCCTGGTTGAAAAGGTTAAAGGAAGGTTCAACTGACCTGCCTGGTTAAAAAGGTTAAATGTTCAACGGACCTGCCTGGTTAAAAAGGTTAAATGTTCAACTGACCTGCCTTGTTGAAAAGGTTAAAGGTTCAACTGACCTGCCTGGTTGAAAAGGTTAAAGGTTCAACTGACCTGCCTGGTTAAAAAGGTTAAAGGTTCAACTGACCTGCCTGGTTGAAAATGTTAAAGGTTCAACTGACATGCCTGGTTATAAAGGTTAAAGGTCCAACTGACCTGCCTGGTTAAAAAGGTTAAAGGTTCAACTGACATGCCTGGTTATAAAGGTTAAAGGTTCAACTGACCTGCCTGGTTAAAAAGGTTAAAGGTTCAACCGACCTGCCTGGTTACAAAGGTTAAAGGAAGGTTCAACTGACCTGCCTGGTTAAAGAGGTTAAAGGTCAACTGACATGCCTGGTTAAAAAGGTTAAAGGTTCAACTGACATGCCTGGTTATAAAGGTTAAAGGAAGGTTCAACTGACCTGCCTGGTTAAAAAGGTTAAAGGTCAACTGACATGCCTGGTTAAAAAGGTTAAAGGTTCAACTGACATGCCTGGTTATAAAGGTTAAAGGTCCAACTGACCTGCCTGGTTGAAAATGTTAAAGGTTCAACTGACATGCCTGGTTATAAAGGTTAAAGGTCCAACTGACCTGCCTGGTTAAAAAGGTTAAAGGTTCAACTGACATGCCTGGTTATAAAGGTTAAATGTCCAACTGACCTGCCTGGTTGAAAAGGTTAAAGGAAGGTTCAACTGACCTGCCTGGTTAAAAAGGTTAAAGGTTCAACTGACCTGCCTGGTTACAAAGGTTAAAGGAAGGTTCAACTGACCTGCCTGGTTAAAGAGGTTAAAGGTTCAACTGACCTGCCTGGTTAAAAAGGTTAAAGTTTCAACTGACCTGCCTGGTTGAAAAGGTTAAAGGTTCAACTGACCTGCCTGGTTAAAGAGGTTAAAGGTTCAACTGACCTGCCTGGTTAAAAAGGTTAAAGGTTCAACTGACCTGCCTGGTTGAAAAGGTTAAAGTTCAACTGACCTGCCTGGTTAAAAAGGTTCAATGAAATGTAAAGCTTCTAAAGACGTGTTTAAAGTCATTAGTGTCTCACCCTCTAGTCCTGACGTTTTCCCTCTCAGACCGGGGGTCGAGGTGCTGCTGGGGGTGGGGGTCAGGGTGCTGGACTTCTCATTCTGGACATAAAAAAGGCTCATAATCCACTCATAACAATACAATTTTTAAGCACTGAACTCTGGTATATGAGAGATGAGAAAATCCACATTTTCCAGACTTGGGGTAAAGGTAGAAATATGTTGTAAATTTAGATTAAAGGGGAAAAAAGCCATGAGACGTCAGACCATGATGAGGTCTTTGGACTTGTTGGAGGGCGTACTACTGGATGAGGCCATAGAGGCGGGGCTGAGGGGAGGGACTTCCTTCTTCAGCAGACGGCTCTTATCCAATCGGTTCTCACGAGGGGAGTGAGTGGGGCTTCCTCTAGGAGAGGCAGGATCCTAAGATAACAACGAAAGAGAACAATAGAAAATAGTTTGGTTGAGTTACATTTCTATGTATTGGTAAAGTGTTGGTTCCATGTTTCCTGAACTAAAATAAAAAATAAATATTGTTCTGTACTCACTAAAAGCTGATTTCTCTCAAATGTTATTCACCAATTGGTTAAGAAAATTAGTTCACCTGACAGGTGTGGTATATCAAGAAGCTGATTAAACAGCATGATCATTACACAGGTGCACCTTGTGCTGGGGGCATAAGGTCATTTTAAAATGTGCAGTTTTGTCACAACACAATGCCACAGATGTCTGCATTTTTGAGGGAGCGTGATATTGGCATGCAGACTACAGGAATGTCCACCAGAGCTGTTGCCAGACAATTGCATGTTCATTTCTCTACCATAAGCCGCCTCCAACATCATTTAGAGAATTTGGCAGTACGTCCAACCGGCCTCACAAACGCAAACCATGTGTAGCCAGTCCAGTCCGGGACCTCCACATCTGGTTTCTTCACCTGCGGGATCCTTTGAGACCAGCCACCCGGACAGCTGATGAAACTGTACAACCAAAGAATTTCTGCACAAACTGTCAGAAACCATCTCTGGGAAGCTCATCTGTGTGGTCATCATCCTCACCAGGGTCTTGACCTGACTGCAGTTCGACGTCGTAACCGACATCAGTGGGCAAATGCTTCAGCACGATGGCCACTGGCCTCGCTGGAGAAGTGTGATCTTTACGGATGAATCTTGGTTTCAACTGTACCGGGCAGATTGCAGACGGCGTGTATGGTATCGTGTGAAAGAGAGCAGTTTGCTGATGTCAACGTTGTGAACAGAGTGCCCCATGGTGGGGTTGTGGTATGGGCATGCATAAGCTACGGATAACGAACACAACGAACACAATTGCATTTTATCGATGACAATTTGAATGCAGAGAGATACTGTGACGAGAGGCCCATTGATGTGCCATTCATCCTCCATCACCTCATGTTTCAGCATGATAATGCACGGCCCCATGTCGCAAGGATATGTACACAATTCCTGGATGCTGAAAATGTCACCGTTCCTCCGTGGCCTGCATACTCACCAGACATGTCACCCATTGAGCATGTTTGGGATGCTCTGGATCTACGTGTACGGCAACGTGTTCCAGTTTCCACCAATATCCAGCTACATCTCAAAGCCATTGAAGAGGAACGGGATAACATTCCAACAAGCCACAATCAACAGCCTGATCAACTCTATGTGAAGGAGATGTGTCACGCTGCATGAGGCAAATGTTGGCCACACCAGACACTGACTGGTTTTCTGATCACACCAGATACAGACTGGTTTTCTAATCCAGGCCCTTGGCCTTTTGTTAAAGGTATCTGTGATATCTGTATTCCCAGTCATGTTAAATCCATAGATTAGGGCCTTAATGGATTGATTTCAATTGACTGATTTCCTGATATGAACTGTAACTCAGTAACGACGTCTTTGAAATGGTTGCATTCATTGTTTGTTTGTTCAGTATTTATATATACGACAGAGAGAGAATATAACCTCATTAGAGACATCCACCACTAGGCTGTCATCACTCTTCTCCCCGTCGCTGTCCTGAAACAGATACAATATAATACAACTTTATTGTCCCAAGACGAACACAACAACATATTGGTCCTCCTCAACAATTTACCATAGTTATATACCTTATAACAGGGCGTCATCAGAACATCCTGGCACTGACAAGCCTGACTGACGTAATCGATTAATCAACAAGAATTTGGTTAGTTGAATCAGCTGTGTTAGCTCTGTGCTTTTGAAATAAACATGTGCATCTTCTGGGTTTTGGTTTGAAATTTGCCTCACTCACGTAACGTGTGGCGCTCAGCTCCTTTTCAGCCATTTTCTGTTTCTTGCTGTCTGAGGAGTCACCTGAACTCCTGTGCTTCTCTACTGCTCGGAAACTGGAGGAGGGGGACACAGACGGACTCTGAGAGAGAGAGAGAGAGAGAGAGAGAGTGAGAGCGAGCGAGAGCGAGAGCGAGAGAGAGAGAGAGAGAGAGAGAGAGAGAGAGAGAGCAAGAGCGAGAGAGAGAGAGAGTTAATGTTAGTTTACAAGTCTGATTTTGTAAGAGCCCAACTACCCCTCTTCTTAGAGTAAGGTACAGGATAAAAAGGAATGGAGAGAGGAGAGAAGAGGAGAGAAGAGGAGAGGAGGAAGAGGATAGGAGAGAAGAGAATGAAGAGGAGAGGAGAGAAAGAAGAGGAGAGAAAGGAGAGGAGAGAAGGAAGAAGAGAGGAGAGGAGGAAGAGGAGAGGATAGGAGGAAGAGGAGAGGATAGGAGCGAAAGAAGAGGAGAGGAGAGAAGATGAGAGAATGAAGGGGAGAAGATTAGAGAAGAGAAGAGAATGAAGAGGAGAGGAGAGAAGAGGAGAGGAGGAAGAGGATAGTTGATAAGAGAATGAAGAGGAGAGGAGAGACAGAAGAGGAGAGAAAGGAGAGGAGAGAAGGAAGGAAGAAGAGAGGAGAGGAGGAAGAGGAGAGGAGAGAAAGAAGAGGAGAGGAGGAAGAGTAGAGGAGAGGAGGAAGAGGAGAGGAGAGGAGGAAGAGGAGAGGAGAGGAGGAAGAGGAGAGGAGAGGAGGAAGAGGAGAGGAGAGAAAGAAGAGGAGAGGAGGAAGAGTAGAGGAGAGGAGGAAGAGGAGAGGAGAGGAGGAAGAGGAGAGGATAGGAGGAAGAGGAGAGGAGAGGAGGAAGAGGAGAGGATAGGAGCGAAAGAAGAGGAGAGGAGAGAAGATGAGAGAAAGAAGAGGAGAGGAGGAAGAGTAGAGGAGAGGAGGAAGAGGAGAGGAGAGGAGGAAGAGGAGAGGATAGGAGCGAAAGAAGAGGAGAGGAGAGAAGATGAGAGAATGAAGTGGAGAAGAGGAAGAGGAGAAGGGAGAGAGAAAAAGGATCAGAGGAGAATGCAGCAGGACCTTTACCTTGACCTTTCCACTAACTCATCCTGCCCTTTACCGTGCTGCTAGAGTTGATGACTGGCAAACTGTGTGTGTGTGTGTGTGTGTGTGTGTGTGTGTGTGTGTGTGTGTGTGTGTGTGTGTGTGTGTGTGTGTGTGTGTGTGTGTGTGTGTGTCAGTGACTAGATGAAAACAGTCCCAATTTGCTTCCTTCCCCTTCTTCTTGGCCCTTCAATGATTATCCTTTTCTACAACCAGACAGTATAGATGACAGATCAGAGCAGTATTAGACAGTACAGATGACAGATCAGAGTACAGATGCAGTATTAGACAGTATAGATGACAGATCAGAGCAGTATTAGACAGTACAGATGACAGATCAGAGCAGTATTAGACAGTACAGATGACAGATCAGAGCAGTATTAGACAGTACAGATGACAGATCAGAGCAGTATTAGAGTACAGATGACAGATGACAGTATTAGATCAGATGACAGTATTAGACAGTATAGATGACAGATCAGAGCAGTATTAGACAGTACAGATGACAGATCAGAGCAGAATTAGACAGTACAGATGACAGATCAGAGCAGTATTAGACAGTACAGATGACAGATCAGAGCAGTATTAGACAGTATAGATGACAGATCAGAGCAGTATTAGACAGTACAGATGACAGATCAGAGCAGTATTAGACAGTATAGATGACAGATCAGAGCAGTATTAGACAGTACAGATGACAGATCAGAGCAGAATTAGACAGTACAGATGACAGATCAGAGCAGTATTAGACAGTACAGATGACAGCACATAGTGTGCTTTCACACACATTCAATGTTTTTTTCTAAATATTTAGACTAGCTACTGTATAACACACCACTGATAAGGCCACTACAAGACCTGACAAAAAAAAACACAAAGACCTGACAAATAACTACAAAGACCTGACAAAGAACTACAAAGACCTGACAAAACACTACAAAGACCTGACAAAGACCCCCAAAGGCCTGACAAAGACCACTCTGAGGTCTGAGGTAACAGTGTCTGAGTAACAGTGTCTGAGGTAACAGTATCTGAGGTAACAGTATCTGAGGTAACAGTGTCTGAGGTAACAGTATCTGAGGTAACAGTATCTGAGGTAACAGTGTCTGAAGTAACAGTATCTGAGGTAACAGTGTCTGAGGTAACAGTGTCTGAGGTAACAGAATCTGCGGTAACAGTATCTGAGGTAACAGTATCTGAGGTAACAGTGTCTGAGGTAACAGTGTCTGAGGTAACAGTGTCTGAGGTAACAGTATCTGAGGTAACAGTATCTGAGGTAACAGTGTCTGAGGTAACAGTATCTGAGGTAACAGTGTCTGAGGTAACAGTGTCTGAGGTAACAGTGTCTGAGGTAACAGTATCTGAGGTAACAGTATCTGAGGTAACAGTGTCTGAGGTAACAGTATCTGCGGTAACAGTATCTGAGGTAACAGTGTCTGAGGTAACAGTGTCTGAGGTAACAGTATCTGAGGTAACAGTATCTGAGGTAACAGTGTCTGAGGTAACAGTATCTGCGGTAACAGTATCTGAGGTAACAGTATCTGAGGTAACAGTATCTGAGGTAACAGTTTTTGAGGTAACAGTTTCTGAGGTAACAGTGAGGACATGAAGTAATAGACGCGCCACAAGCTGGCGGAACCCTGTGGACGGTTGCCAGGGCAACAGGAAACCACCGACCAGGAGCTTATTGGCTTCATAGAGTCTGACTGCAGGCCACAGAGATAAACACAACAGCGTTGTAAGGCTGTGTGTGTGTGTGTACGTCTCTTCCTGGTGTTGTAATGAAAGTCATTCATCTCTGTCTCTTTCCTCAGCAACACACAACTGATTATTTAATATTGCAACAAAATTTGCGCACACACACACTGGTATGACACACATATCACAGAGCCTTCAGGCAGCATTAGTGTAGGAGGATTAGGAGTGAGATAACATGGAGTGGTAGAGGACCATGAGATAACATATTAAACATGGAGTGGTAGAGGACCATGAGATAACATATTAAACATGGAGTGGTAGAGGACCATGAGATAACATATTAAACATGGAGTGGGGAGGACCATGAGATAACATATTAAACATGGAGTGGGGAGGACCATGAGATAACATATTAAACATGGAGTGGGGAGGACCATGAGATAACATATTAAACCATAGATAACATATTAAACATGGAGTGGTAGAGGACCATGAGATAACATATTAAACATGGAGTGGGGAGGACCATGAGATAACATATTAAACATGGAGTGGGGAGGACCATGAGATAACATATTAAACATGGAGTGGTAGAGGACCATGAGATAACATATTAAACCATAGATAACATATTAAACATGGAGTGGGGGAGGACCATGAGATAACATATTAAACATGGAGTGGTAGAGGACCATGAGATAACATATTAAACATGGAGTGGTAGGGGACCATGAGATAACATATTAAACATGGAGTGGTAGGGGACCATGAGATAACATATTAAACATGGAGTGGTAGAGAACCATGAGATAACATATTAAACATGGAGTGGTAGAGGACCATGAGATAACATATTAAACATGGAGGTGGATAACATATTAAACAGAGAACCATGAGATAACATATTAAACATGGAGTGGTAGAGGACCATGAGATAACATATTAAACATGGAGTGGTAGAGGACCATGAGATAACATATTAAACATATTAAACATAGATAACATATTAAACATGGAGTGGTAGAGGACCATGAGATAACATATTAAACATGGAGTGGTAGAGGACCATGAGATAACATATTAAACCATAGATGAGATAACATATTAAACATGGACATATTAGAGGACCATGAGATAACATATTAAACCATGAGATAACATATTAAACATGGAGTGGTAGAGGACCATGAGATAACATATTAAACCATGAGATAACATATTAAACATGGAGTGGGGAGGACCATGAGATAACATATTAAACATGGAGTGGGGGAGGACCATGAGATAACATATTAAACCATGAGATAACATATTAAACATGGAGTGGTAGAGGACCATGAGATAACATATTAAACCATGAGATAACATATTAAACATGGAGTGAGGGGAGATGAGATAACATATTAAACATGGAGTGGTAGAGAACCATGAGATAACATATTAAACATGGAGTGGGGAGGACCATGAGATAACATATTAAACATGGAGTGGTAGAGAACCATGAGATAACATATTAAACATGGAGTGGTAGAGGACCATGAGATAACATATTAAACATGGAGTGGTAGAGGACCATGAGATAACATATTAAACCATGAGATAACATATTAAACATGGAGTGGGGAGGACCATGAGATAACATATTAAACATGGAGTGGTAGAGGACCATGAGATAACATATTAAACATGGAGTGGGGAGGACCATGAGATAACATATTAAACATGGAGTGGTAGAGGACCATGAGATAACATATTAAACCATAGATAACATATTAAACATGGAGTGGTAGAGGACCATGAGATAACATATTAAACATGGAGTGGTAGAGGACCATGAGATAACATATTAAACATGGAGTGGTAGAGGACCATGAGATAACATATTAAACATGGAGTGGTAGAGGACCATGAGATAACATATTAAACATGGAGTGGTAGAGGACCATGAGATAACATATTAAACATGGAGTGGTAGAGGACCATGAGATAACATATTAAACATGGATGGTAGAAACCATGAGATAACATATTAAACATGGAGTGGTAGAGGACCATGAGATAACATATTAAACATGGAGTGGTAGAGGACCATGAGATAACATATTAAACATGGAGTGGTAGAGACCATGAGATAACATATTAAACCATAGATATTAAACATGGAGTGGTAGAGGACCATGAGATAACATATTAAACCATAGATAACATATTAAACCATAGATAACATATTAAACATGGAGTGGTAGAGGACCATGAGATAACATATTAAACATGGAGTGGTAGAGGACCATGAGATAACATATTAAACATAGAAACCATAGATAACATAAACATGGAGTGGTAGAGGACCATGAGATAACATATTAAACATGGAGTGGTAGAGACCATGAGATAACATATTAAACATGGAGTGGTAGAGGACCATGAGATAACATATTAAACATGGAGTGGTAGAGGACCATGAGATAACATATTAAACATGGAGTGGTAGAGGACCATGAGATAACATATTAAACATGGAGTGGTAGAGGACCATGAGATAACATATTAAACATGGAGTGGTAGAGAACCATGAGATAACATATTAAACATGGAGTGGTAGAGGACCATGAGATAACATATTAAACATGGAGTGGGGAGGACCATGAGATAACATATTAAACATGGAGTGGTAGAGGACCATGAGATAACATATTAAACATGGAGTGGTAGGGGACCATGAGATAACATATTAAACATGGAGTGGTAGAGGACCATGAGATAACATATTAAACATGGAGTGGTAGAGGACCATGAGATAACATATTAAACATGGAGTGGTAGAGGACCATGAGATAACATATTAAACATGGAGTGGTAGAGGACCATGAGATAACATATTAAACCATAGATAACATATTAAACCATAGATAACATATTAAACATGGAGTGGTAGAGGACCATGAGATAACATATTAAACATGGAGTGGTAGAGGACCATGAGATAACATATTAAACATGGAGTGAGATAACATATTAAACATGGGTAGAGGACCATGAGATAACATATTAAACCATAGATAACATATTAAACATGGAGTGGGGAGGACCATGAGATAACATATTAAACCATAGATAACATGTTAAACCATAGATAACATATTAAACATGGAGTGGTAGAGGACCATGAGATAACATATTAAACATGGAGTGGGGAGGACCATGAGATAACATATTAAACCATAGATAACATATTAAACATGGAGTGGTAGAGGACCATGAGATAACATATTAAACATGGAGTGGTAGAGAACCATGAGATAACATATTAAACATGGAGTGGTAGAACCATGAGATAACATATTAAACATGGAGTGGGGTAGAGGACCATGAGATAACATATTAAACATGGAGTGGTAGAGGACCATGAGATAACATATTAAACATGGAGTGGTAGAGGACCATGAGATAACATATTAAACATGGAGTGGGGAGGACCATGAGATAACATATTAAACATGGAGTGGTAGAGGACCATGAGATAACATATTAAACATGGAGTGGTAGAGAACCATGAGATAACATATTAAACATGGAGTGGTAGAGGACCATGAGATAACATATTAAACATGGAGTGGTAGAGGACCATGAGAGATAACATATTAAACATATTAAACCATAGATAACATATTAAACATGGAGTGGGTAGAGGACCATGAGATAACATATTAAACATGGAGTGGTAGAGGACCATGAGATAACATATTAAACATGGAGTGGTAGAGGACCAGATAACATATTAACATGGATTAAACCATGAGATGGAGGGGGAACCATGAGATAACATATTAAACATGGAGTGGTAGAGGACCATGAGATAACATATTAAACATGGAGTGGTAGAGGACCATGAGATAACATATTAAACATGGAGTGGTAGAGGACCATGAGATAACATATTAAACATGGAGTGGTAGAGGACCATGAGATAACATATTAAACATGGAGTGGTAGAGGACCATGAGATAACATATTAAACCATAGATAACATATTAAACATGGAGTGGTAGAGGACCATGAGATAACATATTAAACATGGAGTGGTAGAGGACCATGAGATAACATATTAAACATGGAGTGGTAGAGGACCATGAGATAACATATTAAACATGGAGTGGTAGAGGACCATGAGATAACATATTAAACATGGATGGTAGAGGACCATGAGATAACATATTAAACATGGAGTGGTAGAGGACCATGAGATAACATATTAAACATGGAGTGGTAGAGGACCATGAGATAACATATTAAACCATAGATAACATATTAAACATGGAGTGGGGAGGACCATGAGATAACATATTAAACATGGAGTGGGGAGGACCATGAGATAACATATTAAACATGGAGTGGTAGAGAACCATGAGATAACATATTAAACATGGAGTGGTAGAACCATGAGATAACATATTTAAACCATGAGATAACATATTAAACATGGAGTGGTAGGAGAGATAACATATTAAACCATGAGATAACATATTAAACATGGAGTGGTAGAGGACCATGAGATAACATATTAAACCATGAGATAACATATTAAACATGGAGTGGTAGAGGACCATGAGATAACATATTAAACATGGAGTGGTAGAGAACCATGAGATAACATATTAAACATGGAGTGGTAGAGGACCATGAGATAACATATTAAACATGGAGTGGTAGAGGACCATGAGATAACATATTAAACATGGAGTGGTAGAGGACCATGAGATAACATATTAAACATGGAGTGGGGAGGACCATGAGATAACATATTAAACATGGAGTGGTAGAGGACCATGAGATAACATATTAAACCATAGATAACATATTAAACATGGAGTAACATATTAAACATGGAGGACCATGAGATAACATATTAAACATGGAGTGGTAGAGGACCATGAGATAACATATTAAACATGGAGTGGTAGAGGACCATGAGATAACATATTAAACATGGAGTGGGAGAGATAACATATTAAACCATAGATAACATATTAAACATGGAGTGGGAGGACCATGAGATAAACATATTAAACATGGAGTGGTAGAGGACCATGAGATAACATATTAAACATGGAGTGGTAGAGGACCATGAGATAACATATAAACCATGAGATAACATATTAAACATGGAGGGGTAGAGGACCATGAGATAACATATTAAACATGGAGTGGTAGAGGACCATGAGATAACATATTAAACATGGAGTGGTAGAGGACCAGATAACATATTAAACCATGAGATAACATATTAAACATGGAGTGGTAGAGGACCATGAGATAACATGAGATAACATATTAAACATGGAGTGGTAGAGGACCATGAGATAACATATTAAACATGGAGTGGTAGAGGACCATGAGATAACATATTAAACATGGAGTGGTAGAGGACCATGAGATAACATATTAAACCATAGATAACATATTAAACATGGAGTGGTAGAGGACCATGAGATAACATATTAAACATGGAGTGGTAGAGGACCATGAGATAACATATTAAACATGGAGTGGTAGAGGACCATGAGATAACATATTAAACCATAGATAACATATTAAACATGGAGTGGTAGAGGACCATGAGATAACATATTAAACATGGAGTGGTAGAGGACCATGAGATAACATATTAAACATGGAGTGGTAGAGAACCATGAGATAACATATTAAACATATTAAACCATAGATAACATATTAAACATGGAGTGGTAGAGGACCATGAGATAACATATTAAACATGGAGTGGGGAGGACCATGAGATAACATATTAAACATGGAGTGGGGTAGAGGACCATGAGATAACATATTAAACATGGAGTGGTAGAGGACCATGAGATAACATATTAAACATGGAGTGGGGGAGGACCATGAGATAACATATTAAACATGGAGTGGTAGAGGACCATGAGATAACATATTAAACATGGAGTGGTAGAGGACCATGAGATAACATATTAAACCATAGATAACATATTAAACATGGAGTGGTAGAGGACCATGAGATAACATATTAAACATGGAGTGGGGAGGACCATGAGATAACATATTAAACATGGAGTGGTAGAGGACCATGAGATAACATATTAAACATGGAGTGGTAGAGGACCATGAGATAACATATTAAACATGGAGTGGTAGAGGACCATGAGATAACATATTAAACATGGAGTGGGGAGGACCATGAGATAACATATTAAACATGGAGTGGTAGAGAACCATGAGATAACATATTAAACATGGATGGTATTAAACCATAGATAACATATTAAACATGGAGTGGTAGAGGACCATGAGATAACATATTAAACCATGAGATAACATATTAAACATGGAGTGGTAGAGGACCATGAGATAACATATTAAACATGGAGTGGTAGAGGACCATGAGAGATAACATATTAAACATGGAGTGGTAGAGGACCATGAGATAACATATTAAACATGGAGTGGTAGAGGACCATGAGATAACATATTAAACATGGAGTGGTAGAGGACCATGAGATAACATATTAAACCAGGACCAGAGTGGTAGAAACCATGAGATAACATATTAAACATGGAGTGGTAGAGGACCATGAGATAACATATTAAACATGGAGTGGTAGAGGACCATGAGATAACATATAAACATGGAGTGGTAGAGGACCATGAGATAACATATTAAACATGGAGTGGTAGAGGACCATGAGATAACATATTAAACATGGAGTGGTAGAGGACCATGAGATAATTAAACATATTAAACATGGAGTGGTAGAGGACCATGAGATAACATATTAAACATGGAGTGGTAGAGGACCATGAGATAACATATTAAACATGGAGTGGTAGAGGACCATGAGATAACATATTAAACATGGAGTGGTAGAGGACCATGAGATAACATATTAAACATGGAGTGGTAGAGGACCATGAGATAACATATTAAAAACATGGAGTGGTAGAGGACCATGAGATAAACATATTAAACATGGAGTGGTAGAGGACCATGAGATAACATATTAAACATGGAGTGGTAGAGGACCATGAGATAACATATTAAACATGGAGTGGTAGAGGACCATGAGATAACATATTAAACATGGAGTGGTAGAGGACCATGAGATAACATATTAAACATGGAGTGGTAGAGGACCATGAGATAACATATTAAACATGGAGTGGTAGAGGACCATGAGATAACATATGAGATAACATATTAAACATGGATTAAACCATGAGATAACATATTAAACATGGAGTGGGGAGGACCATGAGATAACATATTAAACATGGAGTGGTAGAGGACCATGATAAGATAACATATTAAACCATGGATGGTATATTAAACCATGAGATACCATGAGATAATATTAAACATGGAGTGGTAGAGGACCATGAGATAACATATTAAACATGGAGTGGTAGAGGACCATGAGATAACATATTAAACATAAACCATGAGGATGGAGTGGGGAGGACCATGAGATAACATATTAAACATGGAGTGGTAGAGGACCATGAGATAACATATTAAACATGGAGTGGTAGAGGACCATGAGATAACATATTAAACCATGGAGGACCATGAGATAACATATTAAACATGGAGTGGAGGACCATGAGATAACATATTAAACATGGAGTGGTAGAGGACCATGAGATAACATATTAAACATGGATGGGGAGGACCATGAGATAACATATTAAACATGGAGTGGTAGAGGACCATGAGATAACATATTAAACATATTAAACCATGAGATAACATATTAAACATGGAGTGGTAGAGGACCATGAGATAACATATTAAACATGGAGTGGTAGAGGACCATGAGATAACATATTAAACATGGAGTGGTAGAGGACCATGAGATAACATATTAAACCATAGATAACATATTAAACATGGAGTGGTAGAGGACCATGAGATAACATATTAAACATGGAGTGGAGTAGACCATGAGATAACATATTGAGATAACATATTAAACATGGAGTGGTAGAGGACCATGAGATAACATATTAAACATGGAGTGGTAGAGGACCATGAGATAACATATTAAACCATAGATAACATATTAAACATGGAGTGGTAGAGGACCATGAGATAACATATTAAACATGGAGTGGTAGAGAACCATGAGATAACATATTAAACATGGAGTGGTAGAGAACCATGAGATAACATATTAAACATGGAGTGGTAGAGGACCATGAGATAACATATTAAACATGGAGTGGTAGAGGACCATGAGATAACATATTAAACATGGATGGTAGAGGACCATGAGATAACATATTAAACATGGAGTGGTAGAGGACCATGAGATAACATATTAAACATGGAGTGTAGAGAGGACCATGAGATAACATATTAAAACATAGATATTAAACCATAGATAACATATTAAACATGGAGTGGTAGAGGACCATGAGATAACATATTAAACATGGAGTGGTAGAGGACCATGAGAGATAACATATTAAACATGGAGTGGTAGAGGACCATGAGATAACATATTAAACATGGAGTGGTAGAGGACCATGAGATAACATATTAAACATGGAGTGGTAGAGGACCATGAGATAACATATTAAACATGGAGTGGTAGAGGACCATGAGATAACATATTAAACATGGAGTGGTAGAGGACCATGAGATAACATATTAAACATGGAGTGGTAGAGGACCATGAGATAACATATTAAACATGGAGTGGTAGAGGACCATGAGATAACATATTAAACATGGAGTGGTAGAGGACCATGAGATAACATATTAAACCATAGATAACATATTAAACATGGAGTGGGGAGGACCATGAGATAACATATTAAACATGGAGTGGTAGAACCATGAGATAACATATTAAACATGGAGTGGTAGAGGACCATGAGATAACATATTAAACCATAGATAACATATTAAACATGGAGTGGTAGAGGACCATGAGATAACATATTAAACATGGAGTGGTAGAGGACCATGAGATAACATATTAAACATGGAGTGGTAGAGGACCATGAGATAACATATTAAACATGGAGTAACATAGAGGACCATGAGATAACATATTAAACATGGAGTGGTAGAGGACCATGAGATAACATATTAAACATGGAGTGGTAGAGGACCATGAGATAACATATTAAACATGGAGTGGTAGAGGACCATGAGATAACATATTAAACATGGAGTGGTAGAGGACCATGAGATAACATATTAAACATAGATAACATAAACATGGAGTGGTAGAGGACCATGAGATAACATATTAAACATGGAGTGGTAGACCATGAGATAACATATTAAACCATAGATAACATATTAAACATGGAGTGGTAGAGGACCATGAGATAACATATTAAACATGGAGTGGTAGAGGACCATGAGATAACATATTAAACCATAGATAACATATTAAACATGGAGTGGTAGAGAACCATGAGATAACATATTAAACATGGAGTGGTAGAGAACCATGAGATAACATATTAAACATGGAGTGGTAGGGGACCATGAGATAACATATTAAACATGGAGTGGTAGAGGACCATGAGATAACATATTAAACATGGAGTGGGGAGGACCATGAGATAACATATTAAACATGGAGTGGTAGAGGACCATGAGATAACATATTAAACATGGAGTGGTAGAGGACCATGAGATAACATATTAAACATGGAGTGGTAGAGGACCATGAGATAACATATTAAACATGGATTAAACCATAGATAACATATTAAACATGGAGTGGTAGAGGACCATGAGATAACATATTAAACATGGAGTGGTAGAGGACCATGAGATAACATATTAAACATGGAGTGGTAGAGGACCATGAGATAACATATTAAACATGGAGTGGTAGAGGACCATGAGATAACATATTAAACATGGAGTGGTAGAGGACCATGAGATAACATATTAAACCATAGATAACATATTAAACATGGAGTGGTAGAGGACCATGAGATAACATATTAAACATGGAGTGGTAGAGGACCATGAGATAACATATTAAACATGGAGTGGGGGAGGACCATGAGATAACATATTAAACCATAGATAACATATTAAACATGGAGTGGGGAGGACCATGAGATAACATATTAAACATGGAGTGGTAGAGGACCATGAGATAACATATTAAACCATAGATAACATATTAAACATGGAGTGGTAGAGGACCATGAGATAACATATTAAACATGGAGTGGGGGAGAACCATGAGATAACATATTAAACATGGAGTGGGGGAGGACCATGAGATAACATATTAAACATGGAGTGGTAGAGGACCATGAGATAACATATTAAACATGGAGTGGTAGAGGACCATGAGATAACATATTAAACATGGAGTGGTGAGAACCATGAGAGGACCATGAGATAACATATTAAACATGGATTAGAGGACCATGAGATAACATATTAAACCATGGAGATAACATATTAAACATAAACATGGTAGAGGACCATGAGATAACATATTAAACATGGAGTGGTAGAGGACCATGAGATAACATATTAAACATGGAGTGGTAGAGAACCATATTAAACCATGAGATAAACATATTAAACCATAGATAACATATTAAACATGGAGTGGTAGAGGACCATGAGATAACATATTAAACATGGAGTGGTGAGAGAACCATGAGATAACATATTAAACATGGAGTGGGAGGACCATGAGATAACATATTAAACATGGAGTGGTAGAGGACCATGAGAGATAACATATTAAACATGGAGTGGTAGAGGACCATGAGATAACATATTAAACATGGAGTGGTAGAGGACCATGAGATAACATATTAAACATGGAGTGGTAGAGGACCATGAGATAACATATTAAACATGGAGTGGGAGGACCATGAGATAACATATATTAAACCATGAGATAACATATTAAACATGGAGTGGTAGAGGACCATGAGATAACATATTAAACATGGAGTGGGAGGACCATGAGATAACATATTAAACCATAGATAACATATTAAACATGGAGTGGTAGAGGAGACCATGAGATAACATGAGATATTAAACATGGAGTGGTAGAGATAACCATGAGATAACATATTAAACATGGAGTGGTAGAGGACCATGAGATAACATATTAAACATGGAGTGGTAGAGGACCATGAGAGATAACATATTAAACATGGAGTGGTAGAGGACCATGAGATAACATATTAAACATGGATGGTAGAGGACCATGAGATAACATATTAAACATGGAGTGGTAGAGGACCATGAGATAACATATTAAACATGGAGTGGTAGAGGACCATGAGAGATAACATATTAAACATGGAGTGGTAGAGGACCATGAGATAACATATTAAACATGGAGTGGTAGAGGACCATGAGATAACATATTAAACATGGAGTGGTAGAAACCATGAGATAACATATTAAACATGGAGTGGTAGAGAACCATGAGATAACATATTAAACATAGATGGGATAAACCATGAGATAACATATTAAACATGGAGTGGTAAACATGGAGTGGTAGAGGACCATGAGATAACATATTAAACATGGAGTGGTAGAGGACCATGAGATAACATATTAAACATGGAGTGGTAGATAAGAAACCATGAGATAACATATTAAACATGGAGTGGTAGAGGACCATGAGATAACATATTAAACATGGAGTGGTAGAGGACCATGAGATAACATATTAAACATAGATAACATATTAAACATGGAGTGGTAGAGGACCATGAGATAACATATTAAACATGGAGTGGTAGAGGACCATGAGATAACATATTAAACATGGAGTGGTAGAGGACCATGAGATAACATATTAAACATGGAGTGGTAGAACCATGAGATAACATATTAAACATGGAGTGGTAGAGGACCATGAGATAACATATTAAACATGGAGTGGTAGAGAACCATGAGATAACATATTAAACATGGAGTGGTAGAGGACCATGAGATAACATATTAAACCATAGATAACATATTAAACATGGAGTGGTAGAGGACCATGAGATAACATATTAAACATGGAGTGGTAGAGAACCATGAGATAACATATTAAACATGGAGTGGTAGAGGACCATGAGATAACATATTAAACCATGAGATAACATATTAAACATGGAGTGGTAGAGGACCATGAGATAACATATTAAACATGGAGTGGTAGAGGACCATGAGATAACATATTAAACCATAGATAACATATTAAACATGGATGGTAGAAACCATGAGATAACATATTAAACATGGAGTGGTAGAGGACCATGAGATAACATATTAAACATGGAGTGGTAGAGGACCATGAGATAACATATTAAACATGGAGTGGTAGAGGACCATGAGATAACATATTAAACATGGAGTGGTAGAGGACCATGAGATAACATATTAAACATGGAGTGGTAGAGGACCATGAGATAACATATTAAACATGGAGTGGTAGAGGACCATGAGATAACATATTAAACATGGAGTGGTAGAGGACCATGAGATAACATATTAAACATGGAGTGGTAGAGGACCATGAGATAACATATTAAACATGGAGTGGTAGAGGACCATGAGATAAACATATTAAACCATAGATAACATATTAAACATGGAGTGGTAGAGGACCATGAGATAACATATTAAACATGGAGTGGTAGAGGACCATGAGATAACATATTAAACATGGAGTGGTAGAGGACCATGAGATAACATATTAAACATGGAGTGGTAGAGGACCATGAGATAACATATTAAACATATTAAACCATGAGATAACATATTAAACATGGAGTGGTAGAGGACCATGAGATAACATATTAAACATGGAGTGGTAGAGGACCATGAGATAACATATTAAACATGGAGTGGTAGAGGACCATGAGATAACATATTAAACATGGAGTGGTAGAGGACCATGAGATAACATATTAAACATGGATGGTAGAGGACCATGAGATAACATATTAAACATGGAGTGGTAGAGGACCATGAGATAACATATTAAACATGGAGTGGTAGAGGACCATGAGATAACATATTAAACATGGAGTGGTAGAGGACCATGAGATAACATATTAAACCATAGATAACATATTAAACATGGAGTGGTAGAGGACCATGAGATAACATATTAAACATGGAGTGGTAGAGAACCATGAGATAACATATTAAACCATGAGATAACATATTAAACATGGAGTGGTAGAGGACCATGAGATAACATATTAAACATGGAGTGGTAGAGGACCATGAGATAACATATTAAACATGGAGTGGTAGAGGACCATGAGATAACATATTAAACATGGAGTGGTAGAGGACCATGAGATAACATATTAAACATGGAGTGGTAGAGGACCATGAGATAACATATTAAACATGGAGTGGTAGAGGACCATGAGATAACATATTAAACATGGAGTGGGGAGGACCATGAGATAACATATTAAACATGGAGTGGTAGAGGACCATGAGATAACATATTAAACATGGAGTGGTAGAGGACCATGAGATAACATATTAAACCATAGATAACATATTAAACATGTATACATATTAAACATGGAGTGGTAGAGGACCATGAGATAACATATTAAACATGGAGTGGTAGAGGACCATGAGATAACATATTAAACATGGAGTGGTAGAGGACCATGAGATAACATATTAAACCATGAGATAACATATTAAACATATTAGAGGACCATGAGATAACATATTAAACATGGAGTGGGAGGACCATGAGATAACATATTAAACATGGAGTGGTAGAGGACCATGAGATAACATATTAAACATGGAGTGGTAGAGGACCATGAGATAACATATTAAACATGGAGTAAACCATGAGATAACATATTAAACATGAGATAACATATTAAACATGGAGTGGTAGAGAACCATGAGATAACATATTAAACATGGAGTGGTAGAGGACCATGAGATAACATATTAAACATGGAGTGGTAGAGATAACATATTAAACCATGAGATAACATATTAAACATGGAGTGGTAGAGGACCATGAGATAACATATTAAACATGGAGTGGTAGAGGACCATGAGATAACATATTAAACATGGAGTGGTAGAGGACCATGAGATAACATATTAAACATGGAGTGGTAGAGGACCATGAGATAATATATAAACCATAGATAACATATTAAACATGGAGTGGTAGAGGACCATGAGATAACATATTAAACATGGAGTGGTAGAGGACCATGAGATAACATATTAAACATGGAGTGGTAGAGGACCATGAGATAACATATTAAACATGGAGTGGTAGAGGACCATGAGATAACATATTAAACATGGAGTGGTAGAGGACCATGAGATAACATATTAAACATGGAGTGGTAGAGGACCATGAGATAACATATTAAACATGGAGTGGTAGAGGACCATGAGATAACATATTAAACATGGAGTGGTAGAGGACCATGAGATAACATATTAAACATGGAGTGGTAGAGGACCATGAGATAACATATTAAACCATAGATAACATATTAAACATGGAGTGGTAGAGGACCATGAGATAACATATTAAACATGGAGTGGTAGAGGACCATGAGATAACATATTAAACATGGAGTGGTAGAGGACCATGAGATAAACATATTAAACATGGAGTGGTAGAAACCATGAGATAACATATTAAACATGGAGTGGTAGAGGACCATGAGATAACATATTAAACATGGATGGTAGAGGACCATGAGATAACATATTAAACATGGAGTGGTAGAGGACCATGAGATAACATATTAAACATGGAGTGGTAGAGGACCATGAGATAACATATTAAACATGGAACATGGGTAGAGGACCATGAGATAACATATTAAACATGGATAGAGGACCATGAGTAGATAACATATTAAACATGGAGTGGTAGAGACCATGAGATAACATATTAAACAGTGGGAGAAACCATGAGATAACATATTAAACATGGAGTGGTAGAGGACCATGAGATAAACATATTAAACATGGAGTGGTAGAGGACCATGAGATAACATATTAAACATGGAGTGGTAGAGGACCATGAGATAACATATTAAACATGGAGTGGTAGAGGACCATGAGATAACATATTAAACATGGAGTGGTAGAGGACCATGAGATAACATATTAAACATGGAGTGGTAGAGGACCATGAGATAACATATTAAACATGGATGGTAGAGGACCATGAGATAACATATTAAACATGGAGTGGTAGAGGACCATGAGATAACATATTAAACATGGAGTGGTAGAGGACCATGAGATAACATATTAAACATGGAGTGGTAGAGGACCATGAGATAACATATTAAACATGGAGTGGTAGAGGACCATGAGATAACATATTAAACATGGAGTGATAGAGGACCATGAGATAACATATTAAACATGGAGTGGTAGAGGACCATGAGATAACATATTAAACATGGAGTGGTAGAGGACCATGAGATAACATATTAAACCATGAGATAACATATTAAACATGGAGTGGTAGAGGACCATGAGATAACATATTAAACATGGAGTGGTAGAGGACCATGAGATAACATATTAAACATGGAGTGGTAGAGGACCATGAGATAACATATTAAACATGGAGTGGTAGAGGACCATGAGATAACATATTAAACATGGAGTGGTAGAGGACCATGAGATAACATATTAAACATGGAGTAGAGGACCATGAGATAACATATTAAACATGGAGTGGGGAGGACCATGAGATAACATATTAAACATGGAGTGGTAGAGGACCATGAGATAACATATTAAACATGGAGTGGTAGAGGACCATGAGATAACATATTAAACATGGAGTGGTAGAGGACCATGAGATAACATATTAAACATGGAGTGGTAGAGGACCATGAGATAACATATTAAACATGGAGTGGTAGAGGACCATGAGATAACATATTAAACATGAGATAACATATTAAACATGGAGATAGGACCATGAGATAACATATTAAACATGGAGTGGTAGAGGACCATGAGATAACATATTAAACATGGAGTGGTAGAGGACCATGAGATAACATATTAAACATGGAGTGGGGAGGACCATGAGATAACATATTAAACATATATATTAAACCATGAGATAACATATTAAACATGGAGTGGTAGATAAACCATGAGATAACATATTAAACATGGAGTGGTAGAGAACCATGAGATAACATATTAAACATGGAGTGGTAGAGGACCATGAGATAACATATTAAACATGGAGTGGTAGAGGACCATGAGATAACATATTAAACATATTAAACATGGTAGAGAGGACCATGAGATAAATATTAATATTAAACCATGAGATAACATATTAAACATGGAGTGGTAGAGGACCATGAGATAACATATTAAACATGGAGTGGTAGAGGACCATGAGATAACATATTAAACATGGAGTGGTAGAGGACCATGAGATAACATATTAACCATAGATAAATTAAACATGGAGTGGTAGAGGACCATGAGATAACATATTAAACATGGAGTGGTAGAGAACCATGAGATAACATATTAAACATGGAGTGGTAGATGAGATAATATTAAACATGGAGTGGGAGGACCATGAGATAACATATTAAACATGGAGTGGTAGAGGACCATGAGATGAGATAAACCATAGATAACATATTAAACATGGAGTGGTAGAGGACCATGAGATAACATATTAAACATGGAGTGGTAGAGGACCATGAGATAACATATTAAACCATAGATAACATATTAAACATGGAGTGGTAGAGGACCATGAGATAACATATTAAACATGGAGTGGTAGAGGACCATGAGATAACATATTAAACCATGAGATAACATATTAAACATGGAGTGGTAGAGGACCATGAGATAACATATTAAACATGGAGTGGTAGAGGACCATGAGATAACATATTAAACATGGAGTGGTAGAGGACCATGAGATAACATATTAGATAACATATTAAACATGGAGTGGTAGAGGACCATGAGATAACATATTAAACATGGAGTGGTAGAGGACCATGAGATAACATATTAAAAACATGGACATATTAAACATAGTGGAGAACCATGAGATAACATATTAAACATGGAGTGGTAGAGGACCATGAGATAACATATTAAACATGGAGTGGTAGAGGACCATGAGATAACATATTAAACATGGAGTGGGGAGGACCATGAGATAACATATTAAACCATAGATAACATATTAAACATGGAGTGGTAGAGGACCATGAGATAACATATTAAACATGGAGTGGTAGATTGAACCATGAGATAACATATTAAACATGGAGTGGTAGAGGACCATGAGATAACATATTAAACATGGAGTGGTAGAGAACCATGAGATAACATATTAAACATGGAGTGGTAGAGGACCATGAGATAACATATTAAACATGGAGTGGTAGAGGACCATGAGATAACATATTAAACATGGAGTGGTAGAGGACCATGAGATAAACATATTGAGATAACATATTAAACATGGAGTAACATAGAGGACCATGAGATAACATATTAAACATGGAGTGGTAGAGGACCATGAGATAACATATTAAACATGGAGTGGTAGAGGACCATGAGATAACATATTAAACATGGAGTGGTAGAGGACCATGAGATAACATATTAAACATGGAGTGGTAGAGGACCATGAGATAACATATTAAACATAAACCATGAGGAGTGGTGGGGAGGACCATGAGATAACATATTAAACATGGAGTGGTAGAGGACCATGAGATAACATATTAAACATGGAGTGGTAGATGGAGTGGGACCATGAGATAACATATTAAACATGGAGTGGTAGAGGACCATGAGATAACATATTAAACATGGATGGAGACCATGAGATAACATATTAGAGGACCATGAGATAACATATTAAACATGGAGTGGTAGAGGACCATGAGATAACATATAAACATATTAGAAACCATGAGATAACATATTAAACATGGAGTGGTAGAGGACCATGAGATAACATATTAAACATGGAGTGGGAGAACCATGAGATAACATATTAAACATGGAGTGGTAGAGGACCATGAGATAACATATTAAACATGGAGTGGTAGAGGACCATGAGATAACATATTAAACATGGAGTGGTAGAGGACCATGAGATAACATATTAAACATGGAGTGGTAGAGGACCATGAGATAACATATTAAACATGGAGTGGTAGAGGACCATGAGATAACATATTAAACATGGAGTAACATAAACCATGAGATAACATATTAAACATGGAGTGGTAGAGGACCATGAGATAACATATTAAACATGGAGTGGTAGAGGACCATGAGATAACATATTAAACATGGAGTGGTAGAGGACCATGAGATAACATATTAAACAGGACCATGAGATAACATATTAAACATGGAGTGGTAGAGGACCATGAGATAACATATTAAACATGGAGTGGTAGAGGACCATGAGATAACATATTAAACATGGAGTGGTAGAACCATGAGATAACATATTAAACATGGAGTGGTAGAGGACCATGAGATAACATATTAAACATGGAGTGGTAGAGGACCATGAGATAACATATTAAACATGGAGTGGTAGAGGACCATGAGATAACATATTAAACATGGAGTGGTAGAGGACCATGAGATAACATATTAAACATGGAGTGGTAGAGGACCATGAGATAACATATTAAACATGGAGTGGTAGAGGACCATGAGATAACATATTAAACATGGAGTGGTAGAGGACCATGAGATAACATATTAAACCATAGATAACATATTAAACATGGAGTGGGGAGGACCATGAGATAACATATTAAACATGGAGTGGTAGAACCATGAGATAACATATTAAACCATAGATAACATATTAAACATGGAGTGGTAGAGGACCATGAGATAACATATTAAACATGGAGTGGTAGAGGACCATGAGATAACATATTAAACATGGAGTGGTAGAGAACCATGAGATAACCATGAGATAACATATTAAACATGGAGTGGTAGAGGACCATGAGATAACATATTAAACATGGAGTGGTAGAGGACCATGAGATAACATATTAAACATGGAGTGGTAGAGAACCATGAGATAACATATTAAACATGAGATAACATATTAAACATGGAGTGGTAGAGGACCATGAGATAACATATTAAACATGGAGTGGTAGAGGACCATGAGATAACATATTAAACCATGAGATAACATATTAAACATGGAGTGGTAGAGGACCATGAGATAACATATTAAACATGGAGTGGTAGAGGACCATGAGATAACATATTAAACATGGAGTGGTAGAGGATAACCATGGAGATAACATATTAAACATGGAGTGGTAGAGAACCATGAGATAACATATTAAACATGGAGTGGTAGAGAACCATGAGATAACATATTAAACCATGAGATAACATATTAAACATGGAGTGGGGAGGACCATGAGATAACATATTAAACATGGAGTGGTAGAGGACCATGAGATAACATATTAAACATGGAGTGGTAGAGGACCATGAGATAACATATTAAACATGGAGTGGTAGAGGACCATGAGATAACATATTAAACATGGAGTGGTAGAGGACCATGAGATAACATATTAAACATTAAACCATAGATAACATATTAAACATGGAGTGGTAGAGGACCATGAGATAACATATTAAACATGGAGTGGTAGAGGACCATGAGATAACATATTAAACATGGAGTGGTAGAGGACCATGAGATAACATATTAAACATGGAGTGGTAGAGGACCATGAGATAACATATTAAACATGGAGTGGTAGAGGACCATGAGATAACATATTAAACATGGAGTGGTAGAGAACCATGAGATAACATATTAAACATGGAGTGGTAGAGGACCATGAGATAACATATTAAAACCATATTAAACATGGAGTGGTAGAGGACCATGAGATAACATATTAAACATGAGATAACATATTAAACATGGAGTGATAACATATTAAACCATAGATAACATATTAAACATAGTGGTAGAACCATGAGATAACATATTAAACATGGAGTGGTAGAGGACCATGAGATTAAACATATAACATATTAAACATGGAGTGGTAGAGGACCATGAGATAACATATTAAACATGGAGTGGTAGAGGACCATGAGATAACATATTAAACATGGAGTGGTAGAGGACCATGAGATAACATATTAAACATGGAGTGGTAGAGAACCATGAGATAACATATTAAACATGGAGTGGTAGAGGACCATGAGATAACATATTAAACATGGAGTGGGGAGGACCATGAGATAACATATTAAACATGGAGTGGTAGAGGACCATGAGATAACATATTAAACATGGAGTGGTAGAGGACCATGAGATAACATATTAAACATGGAGTGGTAGAGGACCATGAGATAACATATTAAACCATAGATAACATATTAAACATGGAGTGGTAGAGGACCATGAGATAACATATTAAACATGGAGTGGTAGAGGACCATGAGATAACATATTAAACATGGAGTGGTAGAGGACCATGAGATAACATATTAAACATGGAGTGGTAGAGAACCATGAGATAACATATTAAACATGGAGTGGTAGAGAACCATGAGATAACATATTAAACCATAGATAACATATTAAACATGGAGTGGTAGAGGACCATGAGATAACATATTAAACCATAGATAACATATTAAACATGGAGTGGTAGAGGACCATGAGATAACATATTAAACATGGAGTGGTAGAGAACCATGAGATAACATATTAAACATGGAGTGGGGAGGACCATGAGATAACATATTAAACATGGAGTGGTAGATTAAACCATGAGATAACATATTAAAAACATGGAGTGGATAACATATTAAACATGGAGTGGTAGAGGACCATGAGATAACATATTAAACATGGAGTGGTAGAGGACCATGAGATAACATATTAAACATGGAGTGGTAGAGGACCATGAGATAACATATTAAACATGGAGTGGTAGAGGACCATGAGATAACATATTAAACATGGAGTGGTAGAGGACCATGAGATAACATATTAAACATGGAGTGGTAGAGAACCATGAGATAACATATTAAACATGGAGTGGTAGAGGACCATGAGATAACATATTAAACATGGAGTGGTAGAGGACCATGAGATAACATATTAAACATGGAGTGAGGTAAACCATGAGATAACATATTATTAAACATAAACATGGAGTGGTAGAGGACCATGAGATAACATATTAAACATGGAGTGGTAGAGAGATTAAACCATGAGATAACATATTAAACCATAGATAACATATTAAACATGGAGTGGTAGAGGACCATGAGATAACATATTAAACATGGAGTGGTAGAGGACCATGAGATAACATATAAACATGGAGTGGTAGAGGACCATGAGATAACATATTAAACATGGAGTGGTAGAGGACCATGAGATAACATATTAAACATGGAGTGGTAGAGGACCATGAGATAACATATTAAACATGGAGTGGTAGAGGACCATGAGATAACATATTAAACATGGAGTGGTAGAGGACCATGAGATAACATATTAAACATGGAGTGGTAGAGGACCATGAGATAACATATTAAACATATTAAACATGGAGTGGTAGAGAACCATGAGATAACATATTAAACCATAGATAACATATTAAACATGGAGTGGTAGAGGACCATGAGATAACATATTAAACATGGAGTGGTAGAGGACCATGAGATAACATATTAAACATGGAGTGGTAGAGGACCATGAGATAACATATTAAACATGGAGTGGTAGAGGACCATGAGATAACATATTAAACATGGAGTGGTAGAGGACCATGAGATAACATATTAAACATGGATGGTAGTGGGAGGACCATGAGATAACATATTAAACATGGAGTGGTAGAGAACCATGAGATAACATATTAAACATGGAGTGGTAGAGGACCATGAGATAACATATTAAACATGGAGTGGTAGAGGACCATGAGATAACATATTAAACATGGAGTGGTAGAGGACCATGAGATAACATATTAAACATGGAGTGGTAGAGGACCATGAGATAACATATTAAACATGGATGGGAGGACCATGAGATAACATATTAAACATGGAGTGGTAGAGGACCATGAGATAACATATTAAACATGGAGTGGTAGAGGACCATGAGATAACATATTAAACATGGAGTGGTAGAGGACCATAGATAACATATTAAACATGGAGTGGTAGAGAGAAACCATAGATAACATATTAAACATGGAGTGGTAGAGGACCATGAGATAACATATTAAACATGGAGTGGTAGAGGACCATGAGATAACATATTAAACATGGAGTGGTAGAGGACCATGAGATAACATATTAAACATGGAGTGGTAGAGGACCATGAGATGGAGTGGGAGGACCATGAGATAACATATTAAACCATGAGATAACATATTAAACATGGAGTGGGGAGGACCATGAGATAACATATTAAACATGGAGTGGTAGAGGACCATGAGATAACATATTAAACATGGAGTGGTAGAGGACCATGAGATAACATATTAAACATGGAGTGGTAGAGGACCATGAGATAACATATTAAACATGGATTAGAGGACCATGAGATAACATATTAAACATGGAGTGGATAACATATTAAACATGGAGTGGGGAGGACCATGAGATAACATATTAAACATGGAGTGGTAGAGGACCATGAGATAACATATTAAACATGGAGTGGTAGAGGACCATGAGATAACATATTAAACATGGAGTGGTAGAGGACCATGAGATAACATATTAAACATGGAGTGGTAGAGAACCATGAGATAACATATTAAACATGGAGTGGTAGAGAACCATGAGATAACATATTAAACCATAGATAACATATTAAACATGGAGTGGTAGAGGACCATGAGATAACATATTAAACATGGAGTGGTAGAGGACCATGAGATAACATATTAAACATGGAGTGGTAGAGGACCATGAGATAACATATTAAACATGGATGGTAGATGAGATAACATATTAAACATGGAGTGGTAGAGGACCATGAGATAACATATTAAACATGGAGTGGTAGAGGACCATGAGATAACATATTAAACATGGAGTGGTAGAGAACCATGAGATAACATATTAAACATGGAGTGGTAGAGGACCATGAGATAACATATTAAACATGGAGTGGTAGAGGACCATGAGATAACATATTAAACATGGAGTGGTAGAGGACCATGAGATAACATATTAAACATGGAGTGGTAGAGGACCATGAGATAACATATTAAACATGGAGTGGTAGAGGACCATGAGATAACATATTAAACATGGAGTGGTAGAGAACCATGAGATAACATATTAAACATGGAGTGGTAGAGGACCATGAGATAACATATTAAACCATGAGATAACATATTAAACATGGAGTGGTAGAGGACCATGAGATAACATATTAAACATGGAGTGGTAGAGGACCATGAGATAACATATTAAACCATGAGATAACATATTAAACATGGAGTGGTAGAGAACCATGAGATAACATATTAAACATGGAGTGGTAGAGGACCATGAGATAACATATTAAACATGGAGTGGTAGAGAACCATGAGATAACATATTAAACCATGAGATAACATATTAAACATGGAGTGGGGAGGACCATGAGATAACATATTAAACATGGAGTGGTAGAGGACCATGAGATAACATATTAAACATGGAGTGGTAGAGGACCATGAGATAACATATTAAACATGGAGTGGTAGAGGACCATGAGATAACATATTAAACCATAGATAACATATTAAACATGGAGTGGTAGAGGACCATGAGATAACATATTAAACATGGAGTGGGGAGGACCATGAGATAACATATTAAACCATAGATAACATATTAAAGTGGGTGGGGAGGACCATGAGATAACATATTAAACATGGAGTGGTAGAGGACCATGAGATAACATATTAAACATGGAGTGGTAGAGGACCATGAGATAACATATTAAACATGGAGTGGTAGAGGACCATGAGATAACATATTAAACATGGAGTGGTAGAGGACCATGAGATAACATATTAAACATGGAGTGGGGAGGACCATGAGATAACATATTAAACCATGAGATAACATATTAAACATGGAGTGGTAGAGGACCATGAGATAAACATGGAGTGGTAAACCATGAGATAACATATTAAACATGGAGTGGTAGAGGACCATGAGATAACATATTAAACATGGAGTGGTAGAGGACCATGAGATAACATATTAAACATGGAGTGGTAGAGGACCATGAGATAACATATTAAACCATAGATAACATATTAAACATGGAGTGGTAGAGGACCATGAGATAACATATTAAACATGGAGTGGTAGAAACCATGAGATAACATATTAAACATGGAGTGGTAGAGGACCATGAGATAACATATTAAACATGGAGTGGTAGAGGACCATGAGATAACATATTAAACATGGAGTGGTAGAGGACCATGAGATAACATATTAAACATGGAGTGGTAGAGGACCATGAGATAACATATTAAACATGGAGTGGTAGAGGACCATGAGATAACATATTAAACATGGAGTGGTAGAGGACCATGAGATAACATATTAAACATGGAGTGAGATAACATATTAAACATGGAGTGGAGGACCATGAGATAACATATTAAACATGGAGTGGTAGAGGACCATGAGATAACATATTAAACATGGAGTGGTAGAGAACCATGAGATAACATATTAAACATGGAGTGGTAGAGGACCATGAGATAACATATAGATAACATAAACCATGAGATAACATATTAAACATGGAGTGGTAGAGGACCATGAGATAACATATTAAACATGGAGTGGTAGAGGACCATGAGATAACATATTAAACATGGAGTGGGGAGGACCATGAGATAACATATTAAACCATGAGATAACATATTAAACATGGAGTGGTAGAGGACCATGAGATAACATATTAAACCATAGATAACATATTAAACATGGAGTGGTAGAGGACCATGAGATAACATATTAAACATGGAGTGGTAGAGGACCATGAGATAACATATTAAACATGGAGTGGTAGAGAACCATGAGATAACATATTAAACATGGATGGAGACCATGAGATAACATATTAAAAACATGGAGAGGACCATGAGATAACATATTAAACATGGAGTGGTAACCATGAGATAACATATTAAACATGGAGTGGTAGAGGACCATGAGATAACATATTAAACATGGAGTGGTAGAGGACCATGAGATAACATATTAAACATGGAGTGGTAGAGAACCATGAGATAACATATTAAACATGGAGTGGTAGAGGACCATGAGATAACATATTAAACATGGAGTGGTAGAGGACCATGAGATAACATATTAAACCATGAGATAACATATTAAACATGGAGTGGTAGAGGACCATGAGATAACATATTAAACATGGAGTGGTAGAGGACCATGAGATAACATATTAAACATGGAGTGGTAGAGAACCATGAGATAACATATTAAACATGGAGTGGTAGAGGACCATGAGATAACATATTAAACCATAGATAACATATTAAACCATAGATAACATATTAAACCATAGATAACATATTAAACATGGAGTGGTAGAGAACCATGAGATAACATATTAAACATGGAGTGGTAGAGGACCATGAGATAACATATTAAACATGGAGTGGTAGAGGACCATGAGATAACATATTAAACATGGAGTGGTAGAGGACCATGAGATAACATATTAAACATGGAGTGGTAGAGGACCATGAGATAACATATTAAACATGGAGTGGTAGAGATATGAGATAACATATATTAAACATGAGATAACATATTAAACATGGAGTGGTAGAGGACCATGAGATAACATATTAAACATGGAGTGGTAGAGGACCATGAGATAACATATTAAACATGGAGTGGTAGAGACATGAGATAACATATGAGATAACATATTAAACCATGAGATAACATATTAAACATGGAGTGGTAGAGGATAACATATTAAACCATGAGATAACATATTAAACATGGAGTGGTAGAGGACCATGAGATAACATATTAAACATGGAGTGGTAGATTAAACCATGAGATAACATATTAAACATGGAGTGGTAGAGGACCATGAGATAACATATTAAACATGGAGTGGTAGAGGACCATGAGATAACATATTAAACATGGAGTGGTAGAGGACCATGAGATAACATATTAAACATGGAGTGGTAGAGGACCATGAGATAACATATTAAACATGGAGTGGTAGAGGACCATGAGATAACATATTAAACATGGAGTGGTAAACCATGAGATAACATATTAAACATGGAGTGGTAGAGGACCATGAGATAACATATTAAACATGGATATTAAACCATAGATAACATATTAAACATGGAGTGGTAGAGGACCATGAGATAACATATTAAACATGGAGTGGTAGAGAACCATGAGATAACATATTAAACATGGAGTGGTAGAGGACCATGAGATAACATATTAAACATGGAGTGGTAGAGGACCATGAGATAACATATTAAACATGGAGTGGTAGAGGACCATGAGATAACATATTAAACATGGAGTGGTAGAGGACCATGAGATAACATATTAAACCATGGAGTGGTAGAGGACCATGAGATAACATATTAAAGATAACATATTAAACATGGAGTGGTAGAGGACCATGAGATAACATATTAAACATGGAGTGGTAGAGGACCATGAGATAACATATTAAACCATAGATGGTAGATTAAACCATGAGATAACATATTAAACATGGAGACCATGGGAGGACCATGAGATAACATATTAAACATGGAGTGGTAGAGGACCATGAGATAACATATTAAACATGGAGTGGTAGAGGACCATGAGATAACATATTAAACATGGAGTGGTAGAGGACCATGAGATAACATATTAAACATGGATTAGAACCATGAGATAACATATTAAACATGGAGTGGTAGAGGACCATGAGATAACATATTAAACATGGAGTGGTAGAGGACCATGAGATAACATATTAAACCATAGATAACATATTAAACATGGAGTGGTAGAGGACCATGAGATAACATATTAAACCATGAGATAACATATTAAACATGGAGTGGTAGAGGACCATGAGATAACATATTAAACATGGAGGGTGGATAACATATTAAACATGGAGTAGGACCATGAGATAACATATTAAACATGGAGTGGTAGAGGACCATGAGATAACATATTAAACATGGAGTGGTAGAGGACCATGAGATAACATATTAAACATGGAGTGGTAGAGGACCATGAGATAACATATTAAACATGGAGTGGTAGGGGACCATGAGATAACATATTAAACATGGAGTGGTAGAGGACCATGAGATAACATATTAAACATGGAGTGGTAGAGGACCATGAGATAACATATTAAACATGGAGTGGTAGAGAACCATGAGATAACATATTAAACATGGAGTGGTAGAGGACCATGAGATAACATATTAAACCATAGATAACATATTAAACATGGAGTGGGGAGGACCATGAGATAACATATTAAACATGGAGTGGTAGAGAACCATGAGATAACATATTAAACATGGAGTGGTAGAGGACCATGAGATAACATATTAAACCATAGATAACATATTAAACATGGAGTGGTAGAGGACCATGAGATAACATATTAAACATGGAGTGGTAGAGAACCATGAGATAACATATTAAACATGGAGTGGTAGAGGACCATGAGATAACATATTAAACATGGAGTGGTAGAGGACCATGAGATAACATATTAAACATGGAGTGGTAGAACCATGAGATAACATATTAAACATGGAGTGGTAGAGAACCATGAGATAACATATTAAACCATAGATAACATATTAAACATGGAGTGGTAGAGGACCATGAGATAACATATTAAACATGGAGTGGTAGAGAACCATGAGATAACATATTAAACCATAGATAACATATTAAACATGGAGTGGTAGAGAACCATGAGATAACATATTAAACCATAGATAACATATTAAACATGGAGTGGTAGAGGACCATGAGATAACATATTAAACATGGAGTAGAGAACCATGAGATAACATATTAAACATGGAGTGGTAGAGGACCATGAGATAACATATTAAACATGGAGTGGTAGAGGACCATGAGATAACATATTAAACATGGAGTGGTAGAGGACCATGAGATAACATATTAAACATGGAGTGGTAGAGGACCATGAGATAACATATTAAACATGGAGTGGTAGAGAACCATGAGATAACATATTAAACATGGAGTGGTAGAACCATAGATAACATATTAAACATGGAGTGGTAGAGGACCATGAGATAACATATTAAACATGGAGTGGTAGAGGACCATAGATAACATATTAAACATGGAGTGGTAGAGAACCATGAGATAACATATTAAACATGGAGTGGTAGAGGACCATGAGATAACATATTAAACATGGAGTTAAGGACCATGAGATAACATATTAAACATGGAGTGGTAGAGGACCATGAGATAACATATTAAACATGGAGTGGTAGAGGACCATGAGATAACATATTAAACATGGAGTGGTAGAAACCATAGATAACATATTAAACCATAGATAACATATTAAACATGGAGACCATGAGATAACATATTAAACATAGTGGAGGACCATGAGATAACATATTAAACATGGAGTGGTAGAGGACCATGAGATAACATATTAAACATGGAGTGGTAGAGGACCATGAGATAACATATTAAACCATAGATAACATATTAAACATGGAGTGGGGAGGACCATGAGATAACATATTAAACATGGAGTGGTAGAGGACCATGAGATAACATATTAAACATGGAGTGGTAGAGGACCATGAGATAACATATTAAACATGGAGTGGTAGAGGACCATGAGATAACATATTAAACATGGAGTGGGGAGGACCATGAGATAACATATTAAACATGGAGTGGTAGAGGACCATGAGATAACATATTAAACATGGAGTGGTAGAGGACCATGAGATAACATATTAAACATGGAGTGGTAGAGGACCATGAGATAACATATTAAACCATAGATAACATATTAAACATGGAGTGGTAGAGGACCATGAGATAACATATTAAACATGGAGTGGTAGAGGACCATGAGATAACATATTAAACATGGAGTGGTAGAGGACCATGAGATAACATATTAAACATGGAGTGGTAGAGGACCATGAGATAACATATTAAACATGGAGTGGTAGAGAACCATGAGATAACATATTAAACCATGAGATAACATATTAAACATGGAGTGGGGAGGACCATGAGATAACATATTAAACATGGAGTGGTAGAGGACCATGAGATAACATATTAAACATGGAGTGGTAGAGAACCATGAGATAACATATTAAACATGGAGTGGTAGAGGACCATGAGATAACATATAAACATGGATTAAACCATGAGATAACATATAAACATGGAGTGGTAGAGGACCATGAGATAACATATTAAACATAGATAACATATTAAACATGGAGGGTAGAGGACCATGAGATAACATATTAAACATGGAGTGGTAGAGAACCATGAGATAACATATTAAACATGGAGTGGTAGAGGACCATGAGATAACATATTAAACCATAGATAACATATTAAACATGGAGTGGTAGAGGACCATGAGATAACATATTAAACATGGAGTGGTAGAACCATGAGATAACATATTAAACATGGAGTGGATAACATATTAAACATGGAGAGGACCATGAGATAACATATTAAACATGGAGTGGTAGAGGACCATGAGATAACATATTAAACATGGAGTGGTAGAGGACCATGAGATAACATATTAAACATAAACCATAGATAACATATTAAACATGGAGTGGTAGAGAACCATGAGATAACATATTAAACATGGAGTGGTAGAGGACCATGAGATAACATATTAAACATGGAGTGGTAGAGGACCATGAGATAACATATAACATATTAAACATGGACATGGTAGAGGACCATGAGATAACATATTAAACATGGAGTGGTAGAGAACCATGAGATAACATATTAAACATGGAGTGGTAGAGGACCATGAGATAACATATTAAACCATAGATAACATATTAAACATGGAGTGGTAGAGGACCATGAGATAACATATTAAACATGGAGTGGTAGAGGACCATGAGATAACATATTAAACATGGAGTGGGAGGACCATGAGATAACATATTAAACATTAAACCATAGATAACATATTAAACATGGAGTGGTAGAGGACCATGAGATAACATATTAAACATGGAGTGGTAGAGGACCATGAGATAACATATTAAACATGGAGTGGTAGAGGACCATGAGATAACATATTAAACATGGAGTGGTAGAGGACCATGAGATAACATATTAAACATGGAGTGGTAGAGGACCATGAGATAACATATTAAACATGGAGATAACATATTAAACATGGGAGAGGACCATGGATAACATATTAAACCATAGATAACATATTAAACATGGATAACATATTAAACATGGAGTGGTAGGACCATGAGATAACATATTAAACATGGAGTGGTAGAGGACCATGAGATAACATATTAAACATGGAGTGGTAGAGGACCATGAGATAACATATTAAACATGGAGTGGTAGGAGGACCATGAGATAACATATTAAACATGGAGTGGTAGAGGACCATGAGATAACATATTAAACCATAGATAACATATTAAACCATAGATAACATATTAAACATGGAGTGGGGAGGACCATGAGATAACATATTAAACATGGAGTGGTAGAGGACCATGAGATAACATATTAAACATGGAGTGGTAGAGAACCATGAGATAACATATTAAACATGGAGTGGTAGAGGACCATGAGATAACATATTAAACCATAGATAACATATTAAACCATAGATAACATATTAAACATGGAGTGGTAGAGGACCATGAGATAACATATTAAACCATAGATAACATATTAAACATGGAGTGGTAGAGGACCATGAGATAACATATTAAACATGGAGTGGTAGAGGACCATGAGATAACATATTAAACATGGAGTGGTAGAGGACCATGAGATAACATATTAAACATGGAGTGGGGAGGACCATGAGATAACATATTAAACATGGAGTGGTAGAGGACCATGAGATAACATATTAAACATGGAGTGGTAGAGGACCATGAGATAACATATTAAATGAGATAACATATTAAACATGGAGTGGTAGAGGACCATGAGATAACATATTAAACATGGAGTGGTAGAGGACCATGAGATAACATATTAAACATGGAGTGGTAGAGGACCATGAGATAACATATTAAACATGGAGTGGTAGAGGACCATGAGATAACATATTAAACATGGAGTGGTAGAGGACCATGAGATAACATATTAAACATGGAGTGGTAGAGGACCATGAGATAACATATTAAACCATAGATAACATATTAAACATGGAGTGGGGAGGACCATGAGATAACATATTAAACCATAGATAACATATTAAACATGGAGTGGTAGAGGAACCATGAGATAACATATTAAACATGGAGTGGTAGAGGACCATGAGATAACATATTAAACATGGAGTGGGGAGGACCATAGATAACATATTAAACATGGAGTGGTAGAGGACCATGAGATAACATATTAAACATGGAGTGGTAGAGAACCATGAGATAACATATTAAACATGAGATAACATATTAAACATGGAGTGGTAGAGGACCATGAGATAACATATTAAACATGGAGTGGTAGAGGACCATGAGATAACATATTAAACATGGAGTGGGGAGGACCATGAGATAACATATTAAACATGGAGTGGTAGAGGACCATGAGATAACATATTAAACATGGAGTGGTAGAGACCATGAGATAACATATTAAACATGGAGTGGTAGAGAACCATGAGATAACATATTAAACATGGAGTGGGGAGGACCATGGATAACATATTAAACCATAGATAACATATTAAACCATAGATAACATATTAAACATGGAGTGGTAGAGAACCATGAGATAACATATTAAACATGGAGTGGTAGAGGACCATGAGATAACATATTAAACATGGAGTGGTAGAGGACCATGAGATAACATATTAAACATGGAGTGGTAGAGAACCATGAGATAACATATTAAACATGGAGTGGTAACATATTAAACCATGAGATAACATATTAAACATGGAGTGGTAGAGAACCATGAGATAACATATTAAACATGGAGTGGTAGAGAACCATGAGATAACATATTAAACATGGAGTGGTAGAGAACCATGAGATAACATATTAAACATGGAGTGGTAGAGGACCATGAGATAACATATTAAACATGGAGTGGTAGAGGACCATGAGATAACATATTAAACATGGAGTGGTAGAGGACCATGAGATAAACATATTAAACATGGAGTAGAGGGTATGGAAGGGGACCATGAGATAACATATTAAACATGGAGTGGTAGAGGACCATGAGATAACATATTAAACATGGAGTGGTAGAGGACCATGAGATAACATATTAAACCATAGATAACATATTAAACATGGAGTGGTAGAGGACCATGAGATAACATATTAAACATGGAGTGGTAGAGAACCATGAGATAACATATTAAACCATAGATAACATATTAAACATGGAGTGGGAGGACCATGAGATAACATATTAAACATGGAGTGGTAGAGGACCATGAGATAACATATTAAACATGGAGTGGGGAGGACCATGAGATAACATATTAAACATGGAGTGGTAGAGAACCATGAGATAACATATTAAACATGGAGTGGTAGAGAACCATGAGATAACATATTAAACCATAGATAACATATTAAACATGGAGTGGTAGAGGACCATGAGATAACATATTAAACATGGAGTGGTAGAGGACCATGAGATAACATATTAAACATGGAGTGGTAGAGAACCATGAGATAACATATTAAACATGGAGTGGTAGAGAACCATGAGATAACATATTAAACATGGAGTGGTAGAGGACCATGAGATAACATATTAAACATGGAGTGGTAGAGGACCATGAGATAACATATTAAACATGGAGTGGTAGAGGACCATGAGATAACATATTAAACATGGAGTGGTAGAGGACCATGAGATAACATATTAAACCATAGATAACATATTAAACATGGAGTGGGGAGGACCATGAGATAACATATTAAACATGGAGTGGTAGAGGACCATGAGATAACATATTAAACATGGAGTGGGGAGGACCATGTGATAACATATTAAACACACCTCTCCATCCTGTCCTAATCTAATTCAAATCACATCAAATGTTATTGGTCCATACACATATTTAACAGATGTTATTGGTCCATTTATAACAGATGTTATTGGTCCATACTCATTTTTAACAGATGTTATTGGTCACATATTTAACAGATGTTATTGGTCCATATTTAACAGTTTCTATTGGTCCATATTTAACAGATGTTATTGGTCCATACACATATTTAACAGATGTTATTGGTCCATATTTAACAGATGTTATTGGTCCATATTTAACAGATGTTATTGGTCCATATTTAACAGATGTTATTGGTCCATATTTAACAGTTGCTATTGGTCCACATTTAACAGATGTTATTGGTCCATACACATATTTAACAGATGTTATTGGTCCATATTTAACAGATGTTATTGGTCCATATTTAACAGATGTTATTGGTCCATATTTAACAGATGTTATTGGTCCAGTGCAGTAATATTAACTAAATGTTATTGCTTGTTTCTAGCTCCAACAGTGCAGTAATATCTAACTAAATGTTCCAACAGTGCAGTAATATATAACTAAATGCTTGTGGTCAACAGTAATTTAACTAAATGCTTGTGTATCTGGTCAACAGTAATATTAACTAAATGCTTGTGTTCCTGCTCCAACACAGTAATATATTAACTAAATGCTTTGTTTCTAGCTCAACAGTCCATATTTAACTGCAGTAATATATAACTAAATGCTTTATTAGCTCTGACAGTGCAGTAGTATCCTAAATGCTTGTGTTTAAGCAGATGTTAAATGCAGTAATAGCTTAACTAAATGCTTGTGTTCCTAGCTCCAACAGTGCAGTAATATCTAACTAAATGCTTGTGTTCCTCCAACAGTAATATCTAACTAAATGCTTGTGTGCTCCAACAGTGCAGTAATATATAACTAAATGCTTGTGTTTCTAGCTCCAACAGTGCAGTAATATATAACTAAATGCTTGTGTTCCTAGCTCAACAGTGCAGTAATATAA
>NC_088422.1:1456824-1549324 GCF_034236695.1 Oncorhynchus nerka | reverse complement strand
TGGAGTTAGACTAGCGCTTAGCATAGCACTGCTACTCTGGAGTTAGACTAGCGCTTAGCATAGCACTGCTACTCTGGAGTTAGACTAGTGATTAGCATAGCACTGCTTAATTTTTCCATTTCCATTATAGTCATTTAGCAGACGGTCTTATAAAGAGTGACTTGCATTCATCTTAAGATAGCTAGGTGGGACAACCACATATCACAGTAATAGTAATTCAATTTACCTCAAAGTAGCTAGGTCAAAGCTATTACTGGTAAGTCAAGTGCGAGTGTTAGTGTTAGTTCATTAAAGGCTTTTGGGGGGGGGGGGGTTGTGAGGAGGTGGTGCGAAGGGGGGGTGCTATGGGATTATTTAAAATACTCTTTGAGGAGGTAGGGTTTCAGATGTTTTCTGAAGATAGGCAGAGACTCTGCTGTCCTAGATTCAGGGGTAAGCTGGTTCCACCGTTGGGGTGCAAGGACAGAGAAGAGCTTGGACTGGGCAGAGCGGGATCTTCCAGGGAGGGCCAAGAAACAGGATGTTGCAGAACAGAGTGCTCAGGTTGGAGTGTAGGGTTTGGAGCATAGCCGAAGGTAGGGAGGGGCAGTTCCTCTTGCTGTTCCATAGGTAGGGAGGGGCAGTTCCTCTTGCTGTTCCATAGGTAAGCAACATGGTCTTGTAGTGGATGCGAGCTTCATCTGGAATCCAGTGGAGTGTGCAGAGGAGCAGGGTGACATGGGAGAACTTGGGAAGGGTTGAAAACAAGGTGGTCTGCAGGGTTTTAACGGCACAAGCAGGGAGCCCAGCCAACAGCATGTTGCAGTAGTCCAGAGGGGAGACGACGAGCCTGTATTAGGACCTGTGCCGGTTCCTGTGTGAGGGGGGGTCATACTCTACGGATGTTGTAGAGCATGAACCTGCAGGAGTCACTGCTTTGATGTTTGCAGAGAACAACAGGGTGTCGTCCAGGGTCACGCCAAGGTTCTTTGTACTCTGGGAGGGCGACACTGTGGAGTCAACCGGGATGTAGAGGTCTTTAATTGAGCGGGGAGGCCTTCCCCGGGAGGAAGAGCAGCGCCGTCTTGTTGAGGTGGTGGGACGACATCCAAGCTGAGATATCAGCCAGGCACGCAGAGATGCGTTTCGCCACCTGGGTGTCAGAAGGGGGGAAGAAGAAAATTGAGTGTCATCCGCATAGCAATGACAGGAGAGACCATGTGAGGACATGGAGCCGAGTGACTTGGTGTATAGAGAGAAGAGGAGAGGGTCTAGAACCGAGCCCTGGGGGACACCAGTAGCGAGAGTACGTGGTGCAGATACAGATCCTCTCTAAGTCACCTGGTAGGAGCAGCCTGTCAGGTAGGAGGCAATGCGGGAGTGTGCAGAGCCTGAGACGCCCAGCCCTGATAGGGAGGAGAGGAGGATCTGATAGAGCCTGAGACGCCCAGCCCTGAGAGGGTGGAGAGGAGGATCTGATAGAGTCTGAGACGCCCAGCCCTGATAGGGAGGAGAGGAGGATCTGATGATTCACGGTGTCGAAGGAGGAAGAGAACAGAGGAGAGAGAGACTCAGCTTTGGCAGTGCGGAGAGCCTCCGTGACACGGAGAAGAGCAGTCTCAGTTGAGGGACCCGACTTCAAGCCTGACTGGTTAGGGTCAAGAAGATGGTTCTGAGCGAGATACCGAGAGAGTTGGTCAGAGACATCACGCTCAAGTATTTTAGAAGAAAAGAAAGCAGGGATACCGGTCTGTCGTTTTATAAGTCTGAGGAGTCAAGTGTTGGTTTCGTGAGGAGGGGAGCGGCCATTTTGAAGTCAAAGGGGACCAAGCCAGTGGTCAGGGATGAGTTGATGAGGGAAGGGAGGAATGGGACAAGGTCTCCAGAGATGGTCTGGAGGAGAGAGGAGGGGATGGTGTGAAGAGGGCATGTTGTCTGGCGGTCGGACCTCACTAGTTGCAGGATTTTATCTGGAGAGAAAGTGGTCAAGGCGTGGTTCTGATGGTTCTGGGACCAGTGGACTCAATAGGCTGGGTGAGTGAGGAGCAGATGTCGCCATATTGTTATTTATTTAATTTATATCTACAGTTGAAGTTTACATACACTTAGGTTGGAGTCAATTAAACTTGTTTTTCAACCACTCCATTCATTTCTTGTTGACAAACTAGTATTGTCAAGTTGGTTAGGACATCTACTTTGTGCATGACACAAAGTAATTTTTCCAACAATTGTTTACAGACAGATTATTTCACTTATTTATTTTACCAGGCAAGTCAATTAAGAACAAATTCTTATTTTCAATGATGGCCTAGGAACAGTGGGTTAACTGCCTTGTTCAGGGGCAGAATGACAGATTTGTACCTTGTCAGCTCGGGGATTTGAACTTGCAACGATCTACGCGCTACGCTGCATCAAAAGCCGTGATATAAATTCTTGTACAACCCAAAGATTCCTTGATGCCTTTCCAGACTCCCTCCACCTACCCAAGGACGTCAGAGTACAAACATCGGTTAACTTCTTATGGCTGCAGGGGCAGTATTGAGTATCTTGGATGAAAAGGTGCCCATAGTAAACGGCCAGCTCCTCAGTCTCAGTTGCTAATATATGCATATTATTATTAGTATTGGATAGAAAACACTCTAAAGTTTCCAAAACTGTCAAAATATTGTCTGTGAGTATAACAGAACTGATATTGCAGGCGAAACCCTGAGGAAAATCAAACCAGGAAGTGGCCTCTATTTTGAAAACTCCATGTTCCATAGCCTGCCTTTCCTCCATTTAAAGGGATATCAACCAGATTCCTTTTCCTATCGCTTCCTTAAGGTGTCAATAGTCTTCAGACATAGTTTCAGGCTTTTATTTTGAAAAATGAGCCAGAAAGATAACATCGCATCAGGTGTTCGCATGAGTTTTGCTCGCGCAACAGAGTATGGGCAGCCATTGCCTCTCCCTCTCCTACTGAGAAATACAGTTGAGGTTGATATATTATCGATTATATATTTTATAAACAACCTGAGGATTGATTATAAAAAACGTTTGACATGTTTCTATGGACATTACGGAAACTATTTGGACTATTTCTGAACATAGCGCGCCAAACAAACGGAGGTATTTTGGATATGAAAATAATCTTTATGGAACAAATGGAACATTTATTGTGTAACTGGGAGTCTCGTGAGTGAAAACATCCGAAGATTATCAAAGGTAAACAATTAATTTGATTGCTTTTCTGATTTCCATGACCAAGCTACTTTATGCTAAGTGTACATAATGTTTTGTAGAGCGATCGATAAACTTACACAAATGCTTGGATTGCTTTCGCTGTAAAGCATATTTTCAAAATCTGAGACAACAGGTGGATTAACAAAAGGCTAAACAGTGTTTTCCTATATTGCACTTGTGATTTCATGAATATAAATATTTTTAGTAATATTGTTTGAATGTGGCGCTATGCAATTCAGCGGTTGTTGATGACAATTACCCCGTTAACGGGATTGCAGCCATTACAAGTGAACCACCTAATTGAGGAATTAAATTGAACCTTAATAGGGTAATAGGGTCTAATGTCATAAGAAACTAGCTCCATGGTAAAAAATGCTTAGAAAAAGCTGTTGCGCAGCAACTCACTGCCTTCCTGAAGACAAATAATGTATACGAAACGCTTCGGTCTGGTTTTAGACCCCATCATAGCACTGAGACTGCACTTATGAAGGTGGTAAATTACCTTTTAATGGCGTCAGACCGAGGCTCTGCATCTGTCCTCGTGCTCCTAGACCTTAGTGCTACTTTTGATACCATCGATCACCATATTCTTTTGGGGAGATTGGAAACCCAAATTGGTCTACACGGACAAGTTCTGGCCTGGTTTAGATCTTATCTGTCGGAAAGATATCAGTTTGTCTCTGTGAATGGTTTGTCCTCTGATAAATCAACTGTAAATGTCGGTGTTCCTCAAGGTTCCGTTTTAGGACCACTATTGTTTTCACTATATATTTTACCTCTTGGTGATGTCATTCGGAATCATGACACACAGCTGTACATTTCAATGAAACATGGTGAAGCCCCAAAACTGCCCTCGCTGGAAGCCTGTGTTTCAGACATAAGGAAGTGGACGGCTGCAAACGTTCTACTTTTAAACTAGGTCCCAAGAAACAAAGAGATCTTCTGTTGAATCTGACAATTAATCTTGGTGGTTGAACAGTCATCTCAAATAAAACTGTGAAGGACTTCGGCGTTACCCTGGACCCTGATCTCTCTTTTGACGAACATATCGCGACAGTTTCAAGTACATCTTTTTCCATCTACGTAACATTGCAAAAATCAGAAACCTTCTGTCCAAAATTGATGCAGAAAAATCAATCCATGCTTTTGTCACTTCTAGGTTAGACTACTGCAATGTTCTACTTTCCGGCTACCCGGATAAAGCACTAAATAAACTTCAGTTAGTGCTAAATACAGCTGCTAGAATCTCTTCTAGAACCAAAAATGTGATCATATTACTCCAGTGCTAGTCTCCCTACACTGGCTTCCTGTTAAGGCAAGGGCTGATTTCAAGGTTTTACTTCTAAGCATTACATGGACTTGCATTTACCTATCTCTCTGATTTGGTCCTGTCGTACATACCTACACGTACGTTACGGTCACAAGACACAGGCCTCCTTATTGTCCCTAGAATTTCTAAGCAAACATCTGAAGGCAGGGCTTTCTCCCGGAAGATTTTCAATTTTATGGTCTGCCGATCCACGTGAGAGACGCAGACATGGTCTCGACTTTTAGGTCTTAATTGAAGACTCATCTCTTCAGTAGGTCCTATGATTGTGTGTAGTCTGGCCCAGGGGTGCAAAGGTGAACGGAAAGGAATTTGAGTGACTAGAGAGTACTACTGAAACCTGTTATAGAGCACCTGACTGTATTAGAGAGTACTACTGAAACCTGTTATAGACCACCTGGCTGTATTAGAGAGTACTACTGAAACCTGTTATAGACCACCTGACTGTATTAGAGAGTACTACTGAAACCTGTTATAGACCACCTGGCTGTATTAGAGAGTACTACTGAAACCTGTTATAGACCACCTGACTGTATTAGAGAGTACTACTGAAACCTGTTATAGACCACCTGACTGTATTAGAGAGTACTACTGAAACCTGTTATAGACCACCTGGCTGTATTAGAGAGTACTACTGAAACCTGTTATAGACCACCTGACTGTATTAGAGAGTACTACTGAAACCTGTTATAGACCACCTGACTGTATTAGAGAGTACTACTGAAACCTGTTATAGACCACCTGGCTGTATTAGAGAGTACTACTGAAACCTGTTATAGACCACCTGACTGTATTAGAGAGTACTACTGAAACCTGTTATAGACCACCTGGCTGTATTAGAGAGTACTACTGAAACCTGTTATAGACCACCTGACTGTATTAGAGAGTACTACTGAAACCTGTTATAGACCACCTGACTGTATTAGAGAGTACTACTGAAACCTGTTATAGACCACCTGGCTGTATTAGAGAGTACTACTGAAACCTGTTATAGACCACCTGACTGTATTAGAGAGTACTACTGAAACCTGTTATAGACCACCTGACTGTATTAGAGAGTACTACTGAAACCTGTTATAGACCACCTGACTGTATTAGAGAGTACTACTGAAACCTGTTATAGACCACCTGGCTGTATTAGAGAGTACTACTGAAACCTGTTATAGACCACCTGACTGTATTAGAGAGTACTACTGAAACCTGTTATAGACCACCTGACTGTATTAGAGAGTACTACTGAAACCTGTTATAGACCACCTGGCTGTATTAGAGAGTACTACTGAAACCTGTTATAGACCACCTGACTGTATTAGAAACTGAAACCTGTTATAGACCACCTGACTGTATTAGAGAGTACTACTGAAACCTGTTATAGACCACCTGACTGTATTAGAGAGTACTACTGAAACCTGTTATAGACCACCTGACTGTATTAGAGAGTACTACTGAAACCTGTTATAGACCACCTGACTGTATTAGAGAGTACTACTGAAACCTGTTATAGACCACCTGACTGTATTAGAGAGTACTACTGAAACCTGTTATAGACCACCTGACTGTATTAGAGAGTACTACTGAAACCTGTTATAGACCACCTGACTGTATTAGAGAGTACTACTGAAACCTGTTATAGACCACCTGACTGTATTAGAGAGTACTACTGAAACCTGTTATAGACCACCTGACTGTATTAGAGAGTACTACTGAAACCTGTTATAGACCACCTGACTGTATTAGAGAGTACTACTGAAACCTGTTATAGACCACCTGACTGTATTAGAGAGTACTACTGAAACCTGTTATAGACCACCTGACTGTATTAGAGAGTACTACTGAAACCTGTTATAGACCACCTGACTGTATTAGAGAGTACTACTGAAACCTGTTATAGACCACCTGACTGTATTAGAGAGTACTACTGAAACCTGTTATAGACCACCTGACTGTATTAGAGAGTACTACTGAAACCTGTTATAGACCACCTGACTGTATTAGAGAGTACTACTGAAACTGTTATAGACCACCTGACTGTATTAGAGAGTACTACTGAAACCTGTTATAGACCACCTGACTGTATTAGAGAGTACTACTGAAACCTGTTATAGACCACCTGACTGTATTAGAGAGTACTACTGAAACCTGTTATAGACCACCTGACTGTATTAGAGAGTACTACTGAAACCTGTTATAGACCACCTGACTGTATTAGAGAGTACTACTGAAACCTGTTATAGACCACCTGACTGTATTAGAGAGTACTACTGAAACCTGTTATAGACCACCTGACTGTATTAGAGAGTACTACTGAAACCTGTTATAGACCACCTGACTGTATTAGAGAGTACTACTGAAACCTGTTATAGACCACCTGACTGTATTAGAGAGTACTACTGAAACCTGTTATAGACCACCTGACTGTATTAGAGAGTACTACTGAAACCTGTTATAGACCACCTGACTGTATTAGAGAGTACTACTGAAACCTGTTATAGACCACCTGACTGTATTAGAGAGTACTACTGAAACCTGTTATAGACCACCTGACTGTATTAGAGAGTACTACTGAAACCTGTTATAGACCACCTGACTGTATTAGAGAGTACTACTGAAACCTGTTATAGACCACCTGACTGTATTAGAGAGTACTACTGAAACCTGTTATAGACCACCTGACTGTATTAGAGAGTACTACTGAAACCTGTTATAGACCACCTGACTGTATTAGAGAGTACTACTGAAACCTGTTATAGACCTGAAACCTGTTATGACCACTGACTGTATTAGAGAGTACTACTGAAACCTGTTATAGACCACCTGACTGTATTAGAGAGTACTACTGAAACCTGTTATAGACCACCTGACTGTATTAGAGAGTACTACTGAAACCTGTTATAGACCACCTGACTGTATTAGAGAGTACTGAAACTGAAACCTGTTATAGACCACCTGACTGTATTAGAGAGTACTACTGAAACCTGTTATAGACCACCTGACTGTATTAGAGAGTACTACTGAAACCTGTTATAGACCACCTGACTGTATTAGAGAGTACTACTGAAACCTGTTATAGACCACCTGACTGTATTAGAGAGTACTACTGAAACCTGTTATAGACCACCTGACTGTATTAGAGAGTACTACTGAAACCTGTTATAGACCACCTGACTGTATTAGAGAGTACTACTGAAACCTGTTATAGACCACCTGACTGTATTAGAGAGTACTACTGAAACCTGTTATAGACCACCTGACTGTATTAGAGAGTACTACTGAAACCTGTTATAGACCACCTGACTGTATTAGAGAGTACTACTGAAACCTGTTATAGACCACCTGACTGTATTAGAGAGTACTACTGAAACCTGTTATAGACCACCTGACTGTATTAGAGAGTACTACTGAAACCTGTTATAGACCACCTGACTGTATTAGAGAGTACTACTGAAACCTGTTATAGACCACCTGACTGTATTAGAGAGTACTACTGAAACCTGTTATAGACCACCTGACTGTATTAGAGAGTACTACTGAAACCTGTTATAGACCACCTGACTGTATTAGAGAGTACTACTGAAACCTGTTATAGACCACCTGACTGTATTAGAGAGTACTACTGAAACCTGTTATAGACCACCTGACTGTATTAGAGAGTACTACTGAAACCTGTTATAAACCTGTTATAGTACTACTGAAACCTGTTATAGGACTGTATTAGAGAGTACTACTGAAACCTGTTATAGACCACCTGACTGTATTAGAGAGTACTACTGAAACCTGTTATAGACCACCTGACTGTATTAGAGAGTACTACTGAAACCTGTTATAGACCACCTGACTGTATTAGAGAGTACTACTGAAACTGAAAACCTGTTATAGACCACCTGACTGTATTAGAGAGTACTACTGAAACCTGTTATAGACCACCTGACTGTATTAGAGAGTACTACTGAAACCTGTTATAGACCACCTGACTGTATTAGAGAGTACTACTGAAACCTGTTATAGACCACCTGACTGTATTAGAGAGTACTACTGAAACCTGTTATAGACCACCTGACTGTATTAGAGAGTACTACTGAAACCTGTTATAGACCACCTGACTGTATTAGAGAGTACTACTGAAACCTGTTATAGACCACCTGACTGTATTAGAGAGTACTACTGAAACCTGTTATAGACCACCTGACTGTATTAGAGAGTACTACTGAAACCTGTTATAGACCACCTGACTGTATTAGAGAGTACTACTGAAACCTGTTATAGACCACCTGACTGTATTAGAGAGTACTACTGAAACCTGTTATAGACCACCTGGCTGTATTAGAGAGTACTACTGAAACCTGTTATAGACCACCTGACTGTATTAGAGAGTACTACTGAAACCTGTTATAGACCACCTGACTGTATTAGAGAGTACTACTGAAACCTGTTATAGACCACCTGACTGTATTAGAGAGTACTACTGAAAACTGTTATAGACCACCTGACTGTATTAGAGAGTACTACTGAAACCTGTTATAGACCACCTGGCTGTATTAGAGAGTACTACTGAAACCTGTTATAGACCACCTGACTGTATTAGAGAGTACTACTGAAACCTGTTATAGACCACCTGACTGTATTAGAGAGTACTACTGAAACCTGTTATAGACCACCTGACTGTATTAGAGAGTACTACTGAAACCTGTTATAGACCACCTGACTGTATTAGAGAGTACTACTGAAACCTGTTATAGACCACCTGACTGTATTAGAGAGTACTACTGAAAACTGTTATAGACCACCTGGCTGTATTAGAGAGTACTACTGAAACCTGTTATAGACCACCTGGCTGTATTAGAGAGTACTACTGAAACCTGTTATAGACCACCTGACTGTATTAGAGAGTACTACTGAAACCTGTTATAGACCACCTGACTGTATTAGAGAGTACTACTGAAACCTGTTATAGACCACCTGACTGTATTAGAGAGTACTACTGAAAACTGTTATAGACCACCTGACTGTATTAGAGAGTACTACTGAAACCTGTTATAGACCACCTGACTGTATTAGAGAGTACTACTGAAACCTGTTATAGACCACCTGACTGTATTAGAGAGTACTACTGAAAACTGTTATAGACCACCTGACTGTATTAGAGAGTACTACTGAAACCTGTTATAGACCACCTGACTGTATTAGAGAGTACTACTGAAACCTGTTATAGACCACCTGACTGTATTAGAGAGTACTACTGAAACCTGTTATAGACCACCTGACTGTATTAGAGAGTACTACTGAAAACTGTTATAGACCACCTGACTGTATTAGAGAGTACTACTGAAAACTGTTATAGACCACCTGACTGTATTAGAGAGTACTACTGAAACCTGTTATAGACCACCTGACTGTATTAGAGAGTACTACTGAAACCTGTTATAGACCACCTGACTGTATTAGAGAGTACTACTGAAACCTGTTATAGACCACCTGGCTGTATTAGAGAGTACTACTGAAACCTGTTATAGACCACCTGACTGTATTAGAGAGTACTACTGAAACCTGTTATAGACCACCTGACTGTATTAGAGAGTACTACTGAAACCTGTTATAGACCACCTGACTGTATTAGAGAGTACTACTGAAACCTGTTATAGACCACCTGGCTGTATTAGAGAGTACTACTGAAACCTGTTATAGACCACCTGACTGTATTAGAGAGTACTACTGAAACCTGTTATAGACCACCTGACTGTATTAGAGAGTACTACTGAAACCTGTTATAGACCACCTGACTGTATTAGAGAGTACTACTGAAACCTGTTATAGACCACCTGACTGTATTAGAGAGTACTACTGAAACCTGTTATAGACCACCTGACTGTATTAGTACTACTGAAACCTGTTATTACTGAGAGTACTACTGAAACCTGTTATAGACCACCTGGCTGTATTAGAGAGTACTACTGAAACCTGTTATAGACCACCTGACTGTATTAGAGAGTACTACTGAAACCTGTTATAGACCACCTGACTGTATTAGAGAGTACTACTGAAACCTGTTATAGACCACCTGACTGTATTAGAGAGTACTACTGAAACCTGTTATAGACCACCTGACTGTATTAGAGAGTACTACTGAAAACTGTTATAGACCACCTGACTGTATTACTGAGAGTACTACTGAAACCTGTTATAGACCACCTGACTGTATTAGAGAGTACTACTGAAACCTGTTATAGACCACCTGACTGTATTAGAGAGTACTACTGAAACCTGTTATAGACCACCTGACTGTATTAGAGAGTACTACTGAAAGTACTGACTGTATTGAGTAACCTGTTATAGACCACCTGACTGTATTAGAGAGTACTACTGAAACCTGTTATAGACCACCTGACTGTATTAGAGAGTACTACTGAAACCTGTTATAGACCACCTGACTGTACTGAAACCTGACCACCTGACTGTATTAGAGAGTACTACTGAAACCTGTTATAGACCACCTGACTGTATTAGAGAGTACTACTGAAACCTGTTATAGACCACCTGACTGTATTAGAGAGTACTACTGAAACCTGTTATAGACCACCTGACTGTATTAGAGAGTACTACTGAAACCTGTTATAGACCACCTGACTGTATTAGAGAGTACTACTGAAACCTGTTATAGACCACCTGACTGTATTAGAGAGTACTACTGAAACCTGTTATAGACCACCTGACTGTATTAGAGAGTACTACTGAAACCTGTTATAGACCACCTGGCTGTATTAGAGAGTACTACTGAAACCTGTTATAGACCACCTGACTGTATTAGAGAGTACTACTGAAACCTGTTATAGACCACCTGACTGTATTAGAGAGTACTACTGAAACCTGTTATAGACCACCTGACTGTATTAGAGAGTACTACTGAAACCTGTTATAGACCACCTGACTGTATTAGAGAGTACTACTGAAAACTGTTATAGACCACCTGACTGTATTAGAGAGTACTACTGAAACCTGTTATAGACCACCTGACTGTATTAGAGAGTACTACTGAAACCTGTTATAGACCACCTGACTGTATTAGAGAGTACTACTGAAACCTGTTATAGACCACCTGACTGTATTAGAGAGTACTACTGAAACCTGTTATAGACCACCTGACTGTATTAGAGAGTACTACTGAAACCTGTTATAGACCACCTGACTGTATTAGAGAGTACTACTGAAACCTGTTATAGACCACCTGGCTGTATTAGAGAGTACTACTGAAACCTGTTATAGACCACCTGACTGTATTAGAGAGTACTACTGAAACCTGTTATAGACCACCTGACTGTATTAGAGAGTACTACTGAAACCTGTTATAGACCACCTGACTGTATTAGTACTAGAAAGTTATAGACCACCTACTGAAACCTGAAACCTGTTATAGACCACCTGACTGTATTAGAGAGTACTACTGAAACCTGTTATAGACCACCTGACTGTATTAGAGAGTACTACTGAAACCTGTTATAGACCACCTGGCTGTATTAGAGAGTACTACTGAAACCTGTTATAGACCACCTGACTGTATTAGAGAGTACTACTGAAACCTGTTATAGACCACCTGACTGTATTAGAGAGTACTACTGAAACCTGTTATAGACCTGAAACCTGTTATAGACCACCTGACTGTATTAGAGAGTACTACTGAAAACTGTTATAGACCACCTGACTGTATTAGAGAGTACTACTGAAACCTGTTATAGACCACCTGACTGTATTAGAGAGTACTACTGAAACCTGTTATAGACCACCTGACTGTATTAGAGAGTACTACTGAAACCTGTTATAGACCACCTGACTGTATTAGAGAGTACTACTGAAACCTGTTATAGACCACCTGACTGTATTAGAGAGTACTACTGAAACCTGTTATAGACCACCTGACTGTATTAGAGAGTACTACTGAAACCTGTTATAGACCACCTGACTGTATTAGAGAGTACTACTGAAACCTGTTATAGACCACCTGACTGTATTAGAGAGTACTACTGAAACCTGTTATAGACCACCTGACTGTATTAGAGAGTACTACTGAAACCTGTTATAGACCACCTGACTGTATTAGAGAGTACTACTGAAACCTGTTATAGACCACCTGACTGTATTAGAGAGTACTACTGAAACCTGTTATAGACCACCTGACTGTATTAGAGAGTACTACTGAAACCTGTTATAGACCACCTGACTGTATTAGAGAGTACTACTGAAACCTGTTATAGACCACCTAGAGAGGAAACCTGTTATTACTGTATTAGAGAGTACTACTGAAACCTGTTATAGACCACCTGACTGTATTAGAGAGTACTACTGAAACCTGTTATAGACCACCTGACTGTATTAGAGAGTACTACTGAAACCTGTTATAGACCACCTGACTGTATTAGAGAGTACTACTGAAACCTGTTATAGACCACCTGACTGTATTAGAGAGTACTACTGAAACCTGTTATAGACCACCTGACTGTATTAGAGAGTACTACTGAAACCTGTTATAGACCACCTGACTGTATTAGAGAGTACTACTGAAACCTGTTATAGACCACCTGACTGTATTAGAGAGTGAAACTGTTATAGACCACTGAAACTGAAACCTGTTATAGACCACCTGACTGTATTAGAGAGTACTACTGAAACCTGTTATAGACCACCTGACTGTATTAGAGAGTACTACTGAAACCTGTTATAGACCACCTGACTGTATTAGAGAGTACTACTGAAACCTGTTATAGACCACCTGACTGTATTAGAGAGTACTACTGAAACCTGTTATAGACCACCTGACTGTATTAGAGAGTACTACTGAAACCTGTTATAGACCACCTGACTGTATTAGAGAGTACTACTGAAACCTGTTATAGACCACCTGACTGTATTAGAGAGTACTACTGAAACCTGTTATAGACCACCTGACTGTATTAGAGAGTACTACTGAAACCTGTTATAGACCACCTGACTGTATTAGAGAGTACTACTGAAAAACCTGTTATAGACCTGTTATAGACCACCTGACTGTATTAGAGAGTACTACTGAAACCTGTTATAGACCACCTGACTGTATTAGAGAGTACTACTGAAACCTGTTATAGACCACCTGACTGTATTAGAGAGTACTACTGAAACCTGTTATAGACCACCTGACTGTATTAGAGAGTACTACTGAAACCTGTTATAGACCACCTGACTGTATTAGAGAGTACTACTGAAACCTGTTATAGACCACCTGACTGTATTAGAGAGTACTACTGAAACCTGTTATAGACCACCTGACTGTATTAGAGAGTACTACTGAAACCTGTTATAGACCACCTGACTGTATTAGAGAGTACTACTGAAACCTGTTATAGACCACCTGACTGTATTAGAGAGTACTACTGAAACCTGTTATAGAACCTGACTGTATAGACCTGAAACCTGTTATAGACCACCTGACTGTATTAGAGAAAGTTATACTACTGAAACCTGTTATAGACCACCTGACTGTATTAGAGAGTACTACTGAAACCTGTTATAGACCACCTGACTGTATTAGAGAGTACTACTGAAACCTGTTATAGACCACCTGACTGTATTAGAGAGTACTACTGAAACCTGTTATAGACCACCTGACTGTATTAGAGAGTACTACTGAAACCTGTTATAGACCACCTGACTGTATTAGAGAGTACTACTGAAACCTGTTATAGACCACCTGACTGTATTAGAGAGTACTACTGAAACCTGTTATAGACCACCTGACTGTATTAGAGAGTACTACTGAAACCTGTTATAGACCACCTGACTGTATTAGAGAGTACTACTGAAACCTGTTATAGACCACCTGACTGTATTAGAGAGTACTACTGAAACCTGTTATAGACCACCTGACTGTATTAGAGAGTACTACTGAAACCTGTTATAGACCACCTGACTGTATTAGAGAGTACTACTGAAACCTGTTATAGACCACCTGACTGTATTAGAGAGTACTGAAACTGAAACCTGTTATAGACCACCTGACTGTATTAGAGAGTACTACTGAAACCTGTTATAGACCACCTGACTGTATTAGTACTACTGAAACCTGTTATAGACCACCTGACTGTATTAGAGAGTACTACTGAAACCTGTTATAGACCACCTGACTGTATTAGAGAGTACTACTGAAACCTGTTATAGACCACCTGACTGTATTAGAGAGTACTACTGAAACCTGTTATAGACCACCTGACTGTATTAGAGAGTACTACTGAAACCTGTTATAGACCACCTGACTGTATTAGAGAGTACTACTGAAACCTGTTATAGACCACCTGACTGTATTAGAGAGTACTACTGAAACCTGTTATAGACCACCTGACTGTATTAGAGAGTACTACTGAAACCTGTTATAGACCACCTGACTGTATTAGAGAGTACTACTGAAACCTGTTATAGACCACCTAGAGAGTACTACTGAAACTGTATTAGAGAGTACTACTGAAACCTGTTATAGACCACCTGACTGTATTAGAGAGTACTACTGAAACCTGTTATAGACCACCTGACTGTATTAGAGAGTACTACTGAAACCTGTTATAGACCACCTGACTGTATTAGAGAGTACTACTGAAACCTGTTATAGACCACCTGACTGTATTAGAGAGTACTACTGAAACCTGTTATAGACCACCTGACTGTATTAGAGAGTACTACTGAAACCTGTTATAGACCACCTGACTGTATTAGAGAGTACTACTGAAACCTGTTATAGACCACCTGACTGTATTAGAGAGTACTACTGAAACCTGTTATAGACCACCTGACTGTATTAGAGAGTACTACTGAAACCTGTTATAGACCACCTGACTGTATTAGAGAGTACTACTGAAACCTGTTATAGACCACCTGACTGTATTAGAGAGTACTACTGAAACCTGTTATAGACCACCTGACTGTATTAGAGAGTACTACTGAAACCTGTTATAGACCACCTGACTGTATTAGAGAGTACTGAAACTAAACCTGACTGTATTAGAGACCACCTGACTGTATTAGAGAGTACTACTGAAACCTGTTATAGACCACCTGGCTGTATTAGAGAGTACTACTGAAACCTGTTATAGACCACCTGACTGTATTAGAGAGTACTACTGAAACCTGTTATAGACCACCTGACTGTATTAGAGAGTACTACTGAAACCTGTTATAGACCACCTGGCTGTATTAGAGAGTACTACTGAAACCTGTTATAGACCACCTGACTGTATTAGAGAGTACTACTGAAACCTGTTATAGACCACCTGACTGTATTAGAGAGTACTACTGAAACCTGTTATAGACCACCTGACTGTATTAGAAAGAGTACTACTGAAACCTGTTATAGACCACCTGACTGTATTAGAGAGTACTACTGAAACCTGTTATAGACCACCTGACTGTATTAGAGAGTACTACTGAAACCTGTTATAGACCACCTGACTGTATTAGAGAGTACTACTGAAACCTGTTATAGACCACCTGACTGTATTAGAGAGTACTACTGAAACCTGTTATAGACCACCTGACTGTATTAGAGAGTACTGAAACCTGAAACCTGTTATAGACCACCTGACTGTATTAGAGAGTACTACTGAAACCTGTTATAGACCACCTGACTGTATTAGAGAGTACTACTGAAACCTGTTATAGACCACCTGACTGTATTAGAGAGTACTACTGAAACTGAAACCTGGCTTATAGACCACCTGACTGACTATTAGAGAGTACTACTGAAACCTGTTATAGACCACCTGACTGTATTAGAGAGTACTACTGAAACCTGTTATAGACCACCTGACTGTATTAGAGAGTACTGAAACTGAAACCTGTTATAGACCACCTAGGCTGTATTAGAGAGTACTACTGAAACCTGTTATAGACCACCTGACTGTATTAGAGAGTACTACTGAAACCTGTTATAGACCACCTGACTGTATTAGAGAGTACTACTGAAACCTGTTATAGACCACCTGACTGTATTAGAGAGTACTACTGAAACCTGTTATAGACCACCTGACTGTATTAGAGAGTACTACTGAAACCTGTTATAGACCACCTGACTGTATTAGAGAGTACTACTGAAACCTGTTATAGACCACCTGACTGTATTAGAGAGTACTACTGAAACCTGTTATAGACCACCTGACTGTATTAGAGAGTACTACTGAAACCTGTTATAGACCACCTGACTGTATTAGAGAGTACTACTGAAACCTGTTATAGACCACCTGACTGTATTAGAGAGTACTACTGAAACCTGTTATAGACCACCTGACTGTATTAGAGAGTACTACTGAAACCTGTTATAGACCACCTGACTGTATTAGAGAGTACTACTGAAACCTGTTATAGACCACCTGACTGTATTAGAGAGTACTACTGAAACCTGTTATAGACCACCTGACTGTATTAGAGAGTGAAACCCGTTATAGACTGACTAGAAACCTGTTATAGACCACCTGACTGTATTAGAGAGTACTACTGAAACCTGTTATAGACCACCTGACTGTATTAGAGAGTACTACTGAAACCTGTTATAGACCACCTGACTGTATTAGAGAGTACTACTGAAACCTGTTATAGACCACCTGACTGTATTAGAGAGTACTACTGAAACCTGTTATAGACCACCTGGCTGTATTAGAGAGTACTACTGAAACCTGTTATAGACCACCTGACTGTATTAGAGAGTACTACTGAAACCTGTTATAGACCACCTGGCTGTATTAGAGAGTACTACTGAAACCTGTTATAGACCACCTGACTGTATTAGAGAGTACTACTGAAACCTGTTATAGACCACCTGACTGTATTAGAGAGTACTACTGAAACCTGTTATAGACCACCTGACTGTATTAGAGAGTACTACTGAAAACTGTTATAGACCACCTGACTGTATTAGAGAGTACTACTGAAAACTGTTATAGACCACCTGACTGTATTAGAGAGTACTACTGAAAACTGTCCCTGTAAACAAAAACACAAAAACACAATAAATGAATGGAAAGAGGATTATTTTGTGTAACCCCTAGTAGAGTTTCAGTGTTTACCTCTGTCGGTGTTGTCCTTGAGTTTGTCCTCCTTTAGGGGCAGCTGATGGGCAGCGAGGGCGGAGGAGAGGGCCAGGAGGCTGCTGCTGCCTGCGGTGGGTAGGGGGGCAGAGGAGAGGGCCAGGAGGCTGGCACTGCCCGCGGTGGGTAGGGGTGGTTGAGGGGGTTGGAGCCCAGAAGGTTGGGTCATGAGGGGCACCGGGAGGGCAGGGCCATGACACAGGTGCTGGGCATGGAGCTGCTGCTGCTGAATACACACACACCATTGTCATTACCACTCTACAATAGACACAGACAGATAGAGAGAGAGAGAGACACTAAGAGAGAGAGAGAGAGAGACTCAGAGAGAGAGAGAGACACTCAGAGAGCGAGAGACACTGAGAGAGAGAGAGAGAGAGAGAGAGAGAGAGAGAGAGAGAGAGAGAGAGAGAGAGAGAAAAAAAGCGAGACAGAGAGAAAGAAAGAGAGACAGAGAGGGAGAGAGAAAGAGAGGGAGACACTAAGAGAGAGAGAGAGAGAGATAGACACTGAGAGAGAGAGAGAGAGAGAGAGAGACACTGAGAGAGACACTGAGAGAGACACTGAGCGAGAGAGAGAGAGAGAGAGAGAGAGAGAGAGAGAGAGAGAGAGAGATAGAGACACTAAGATAGAGAGAGGCACAAAGAGAGAGAGAGACACTAAGAGAGAGACAAACTGAGAGAGAGACACTCAGAGAGAGAGAGAGAGAGAGAGAGAGAGGGAGAGAGAGAGAGAGAGAGAGAGAGAGAGAGAGACTGAGACTGAGAGAGAGACACTGAGAGAGAGAGAGAGAGAGAGAGAGAGAGAGAGAGTGAAAGAAAGAAAGAAAGAAAGAAAGAAAGAAAGAAAGAAAGAGAGGGAGGGAGACACTAAGAGAGGGAGACACTAAGAGAGAGAGAGACACTCAGAGAGAGACACTAAGGGAGAGAGACACTCAGAGAGAGAGAGAGAGAGAGAGAGAGAGAGAGACTAAGAGAGATACACTAAGAGAGAGAGAGAGACACTGAGAGAGAGACACTGAGAGAGAGAGAGACAGAGAGAGAGAGAGAGAGAGAGCGAGAGAGACACTAAGAGAGAGAGAGAGACACTGAGAGAGAGACACTCAGAGAGAGAGAGAGACACTGAGAGAGAGACACTGAGAGAGAGAGAGAGAGAGAGAGAGAGAGAGAGAGAGAGAGAGAGAGAGAGAGAAACACTAAGAGAGAGACACTAAGAGAGATATATAGACACTCAGAGAGAGACACTAAGAGAGAGAGAGGAACTCAGAGAGAGACACTGAGAGAGAGAGAGACACTCAGAGAGAGAGAGACACTGAGAGAGTGAGACACTCTACATAGTGCCAACTGTAAAGTTTGGTGGAGGAGTAATGATGGTCTGGGGCTGTTTTTCATGGTTCAGGCCCTTTGGTTCCAGTGAAGGGAAATCTTAACGCTACAGCATACAATGACATTCTAGATGATTCTGTGCTTCCAACTGTTATAGCAGCAATGTTCCAACATCTAGTGGAAAGCCTTCCCAGAAGAGAGGAGGCTGTTATAGCAGCAATGTTCCAACATCTAGTGGAAAGCCTTCCCAGAAGAGTGGAGGTTCCAACATCTAGTGGAAAGCCTTCCCTGTTATAGCAGCAATGTTCCAACATCTAGTGGAAAGCCTTCCCAGAAGAGTGGAGGCTGTTATAGCAGCAATGTTCCAACATCTAGTGGAAAGCCTTCCCAGAAGAGAGGAGGCTGTTATAGCAGCAATGTTCCAACATCTAGTGGAAAGCCTTCCCAGAAGAGTGGAGGCTGTTATAGCAGCAATGTTCCAACATCTAGTGGAAAGCCTTCCCAGAAGAGTGGAGGCTGTTATAGCAGCAATGTTCCAACATCTAGTGGAAAGCCTTCCCAGAAGAGTGGAGGCTGTTATAGCAGCAATGTTCCAACATCTAGTGGAAAGCCTTCCCAGAAGAGTGGAGGGAGGCTGGAAAGTTATAGCAGCAATGTTCCAACATCTAGTGGAAAGCCTTCCCAGAAGAGTGGAGGCTGTTATAGCAGCAATGTTCCAACATCTAGTGGAAAGCCTTCCCAGAAGAGCAATGGAGAAAGCAGAAGAGAGGAGGCTGTTATAGCAGCAATGTTCCAATATCTAGTGGAAAGCCTTCCCAGAAGAGTGGAGGCTGTTATAGCAGCAATGTTCCAACATCTAGTGGAAAGCCTTCCCAGAATAGTGGAGGCTGTTATAGCAGCAATGTTCCAATATCTAGTGGAAAGCCTTCCCAGAAGAGAGGAGGCTGTTATAGCAGCAATGTTCCAATATCTAGTGGAAAGCCTTCCCAGAAGAGTGGAGGCTGTTATAGCAGCAATGTTCCAACATCTAGTGGAAAGCCTTCCCAGAAGAGTGGAGGCTGTTATAGCAGCAATGTTCCAACATCTAGTGGAAAGCCTTCCCAGAAGAGTGGAGGCTGTTATAGCAGCAATGTTCCAACATCTAGTGGAAAGCCTTCCCAGAAGAGAGGAGGTTGTTATAGCAGCAATGTTCCAATATCTAGTGGAAAGCCTTCCCAGAAGAGTGGAGGCTGTTATAGCAGCAATGTTCCAACATCTAGTGGAAAGCCTTGCCAGAAGAGTGGAGGCTGTTATAGCAGCAATGTTCCAACATCTAGTGGAAAGCCTTCCCAGAAGAGTGGAGGCTGTTATAGCAGCAATGTTCCAATATCTAGTGGAAAGCCTCCCAGAAGAGTGGAGGCTGTTATAGCAGCAATGTTCCAATATCTAGTGGAAAGCCTCCCAGAAGAGTGGAGGCTGTTATAGCAGCAATGTTCCAATATCTAGTGGAAAGCCTTCCCAGATGAGAGGAGGCTGTTATAGCAGCAATGTTCCAACATCTAGTGGAAAGCCTTCCCAGATGAGAGGAGGCTGTTATAGCAGCAATGTTCCAATATCTAGTGGAAAGCCTTCCCAGAAGAGTGGAGGCTGTTATAGCAGCAAAGGGGGGGTCCAACTCAATATTAAAGCCTTCCCAGAAGAGTGGAGGCTGTTATAGCAGCAAAGGGGGGGTCCAACTCCATATTAAAGCCTTCCCAGAAGAGTGGAGGCTGTTATAGCAGCAAAGGGGGGGTCCAACTCCATATTAATGCCTTCCCAGAAGAGTGGAGGCTGTTATAGCAGCAAAGGGGGGGTCCAACTCCATATTAATGCCTTCCCAGAAGAGTGGAGGCTGTTATAGCAGCAAAGGGGGACCAACTCCATATTAATGTCCAGGATTTTGGAATGAGATGTTCGACTAGCAGGTGTCCACATACTTTTAGTCATGTAGTGTATGTAACCTACAGCTCCATATATAATACTGTTTCGTAGTAAAACAAGGAACATTTGTACAAGTGGGGACATTGCTTAGTGGTAACAATTAGGGTTATGGGTTTGGTGGTAAGGTTGCCATTAAGGTTTTGAATGGGAATCAATAGTTTGGTCCCCACAAGGTTAGTAAAACAAACAAGTGTGTGTGTGTGTGTGTGTGTGTGTGTGTGTGTGTGTGTGTGTGTGTGTGTGTGTGTGTGTGTGTGTGTGTGTGTGTGTGTGTGTAGACATACCCCGATGATAGAGTTTAGTTCAGCCATGGTGACCTGTTTTGCTCTTTCCACCGCCTGGACCACCTGCTGCTGGTGCTGATACACGCAGAAATACAGACATTGAGAGTTGGAGACAGAGACACAGGGAGAGACAGAGGGAGACGGAGACAGAGGGAGAGAGACAGAGACACAGGGAGAGACAGAGGGAGACGGAGACAGAGGGAGAGAGACAGAGACACAGGGAGAGACAGAGGGAGACGGAGACAGAGGGAGAGAGACAGAGACACAGGGAGAGAGACAGAGGGAGACGGAGCAGAGACACAGGGAAAGACAGAGGGAGACGGAGACAGAGACCGAGGGAGACAGAGAGACAGAGGGAGACGGAGACAGAGGGAGACAGAGAGACAGAGGGAGACGGAGACAGAGGGCGACAGAGGGAGACGGAGACAGAGGGAGACGGAGAAATAGGGAGACAGAGGGAGACGGAGACAGAGGGAGACGGAGACAGAGACACAGGGAAAGACAGAGGGAGACGGAGACAGAGACCGAGGGAGACAGAGAGACAGAGGGAGACGGAGACACAGGGAGACAGAGGGAGACAGAGACCGAGGGAGACAGAGAGACAGAGGGAGACGGAGACACAGGGAGACAGAGGGAGATGGAGACAGAGACCGAGGGAGACAGAGACACAGGGAAAGACAGAGGGAGACGGAGACAGAGACCGAGGGAGACAGAGAGACAGAGGGAGACGGAGACACAGGGAGACAGAGGGAGACAGAGACAGAGACCGAGGGAGACAGAGACACAGGGAAAGACAGAGGGAGACGGAGACAGAGACCGAGGGAGACAGAGACACAGAGGGAGACACAGGGAGACAGAGGGAGACGGAGACACAGGGAGACAGAGGGAGACGGAGACAGAGACCGAGGGAGACAGAGACACAGGGAAAGACAGAGGGAGACGGAGACAGAGACCGAGGGAGACAGAGACACAGAGGGAGACGGAGACAGAGGGAGACAGAGAGACAGAGGGAGACGGAGACCGAGGGAGACAGAGAGACAGAGGGAGACGGAGACCGAGGGAAACAGAGAGACAGAAGGAGACAGAAACAGAGACACAGGGAGACAGAGGGAGACGGAGACAGAGACCGAGGGAGACAGAGACACAGGGAAACAGAGATACAGGGTGACAGAGGGAGACAGAGACAGAGCGAGACAGAGACAGAGGGAGACAGAGACATGGGGAGACAGAGACAGAGGGAGACAGAGACAGGGGGAGACAGAGACAGAGGGAGACAGAGGGAGATGGAGACAGAGGGCGAGAGATACAGAGGGAGACGGAGGCAGAGGGAGACGGAGACAGGGGGAGACAGAGACAGAGACACAGGGAGACAGAGGGAGAGAGAGACAGAGACACAGGGAGACAGAGGGCGACAGAGGGAGACGGAGACAGGGGGAGACAGTGTCAGAGGGTGACGGAGACAGAGACACAGGGAGACACAAGGAGACAGAGCGAGACAGAGACAGCGGGAGGCAGAGACAGAGACACAGGGAGACAGAGGGAGACGGAGACAGAGGGAGACAGATACAGGGGGAGACAGAGACAGAGGGAGACAGAGACACAGGGACAGAGGGAGTTAGAGACGGCGGTGAGATAGAAAGGCAGATTGAGATACAGGGAGATAGAGACAGATGGAGATAGAGACAGAGGGAGATAGAGACAGGGGGAGGTAGAGACAGGGGGAGGTAGAGACAGGGGGATAAAGAGACAGATGGAGATAGAGACAGATGGTGATAGAGACAGATGGTGTCGCACGCTGGGTATGTACATAGTCAATGGTTGGCTTCGAGGGGACTCCTTTGGTAGGTACACCTATAGCTCATCCCTTGGCAGTAGTACTGAAGTCTAGTTTATCACTGACCTCAACCCAGAGTCTCTCAGAGCGTTCACAGTCAGCCCACTAACACCTGTATCAGACCACAGCAAAATCACAGTCTACTTGAACAGAGCAATACTCAATCATGAGGCATCAAAACCAAAGGAACTGAGTGAAATTAAGAAATGCTATAGATGGAAGGAATGCAGTTTGGAAACCTACCAAAAAACTATTAGGCAACAACAAATTCAATCCCTTAAGGACAACTTTCTGGGTAAAACTTTCCACTGTAATAGTGAAGGTGTAGACTTGGCAGTAGAATATCTTAACAGTATATTTGACCTCTCAGCTTCCCTATAAAATCTACAAATCTCAAGTAGAAAACCGAAGAAAATGAACAACAATGACAAATGGTTTGATGAAGAATGCAAAAATCTAAGAAAGAAATTGAGAAACCTGTCAACCCAAAAACCTAGAGACTCGGAAAAGCTGAGTCTACGCTATTGTGAATCACTAAAACAATACAGAAATACACTACGGAAAAAGAGGGAACAGCACGTTAGAAATCAGCTCAATGTAATTGAAGAATCCATAGACTCTAACCACTTCTGGGAAAATTGGAAAACACTAAACAAACAACAACACGAAGAATTATCTATCCAAAACGGAGATGTCTGGGTAAACCACTTCTCCAATCTTTTTGGCTCCATAACAAAGAACAAACAGCAAACACATATACATGATCAAATACAAATCTTAGAATCAACTATTAAAGACGACCAGAACCCACTGGATTCTCCAATTACCTTGAATGAGCTACAGGACAAAATACAAACCCTCCAACCCAAAAAGGCATGTGGTGTTGATGGTATCCTTAATGAAATGATCAAATATATAGACAACAAATTCCAATTGACTATAATAAAACTCTTCAACATCATCCATCATCCTTTGCTCTGGCATTTTCCCCAATATTTGGAACAAAGGACTGACTGAACCCCAATACACAAAACCGGATATAAATGTGACTCCAATAACTACTGTGGGATATGCATCAACAGCAACCATGGGAAAATCCTCTGCATTATCATTAACAGCAGACTCGTACATTTCCTCAATGAAAACAATGTACTGAGCAAATTGGCTTTTTACCAAATTACCGTACAACAGACCATGTATTCACCCTGCACACCCTGATTGACAACCAAACAAACCAAAACAAAGTCAAAGTCTTCTCATGCTTTGTTGATTTCAAAAAAGCCTTAGACTCAATTTGGCATGAGGGTCTGCTATACAAATTGATGGAAAGTGGTGTTGGGGGTAAATCATACGACATTATAAAATCCATGTACACAAACAACAAGTGTGCAGTTAAAATTGGCAAAAAACACACACATTTCTTCCCACAGGGCTGTGGGGTGAGACAGGGATGCACCTTAAGCCCAACCCTCTTCAACATATATACCAACGATTTGGCGCGGGCACTAGAAAGGTCTGCAGCACCCGGCCTCACCCTACTAGAATCTGAAGTCAAATGTCTACTGTTTGCTGATGATCTGGTGCTTCTGTCACCAACCAAGGAGGGCCTACAGCAGCACCTAGATATTCTGCACAGATTCTGTCAGACCTGGGCCCTGACAGTACATCTTAGTAAGACCAAAATAATGGTGTTCCAAAAAAGGTCCAGTCGCCAGGACCACAAATACAAATTCCATCTAGACACCGTTGCCCTAGAGCACACAAAAAACTACACATACCTTGGCCTAAACATCAGCGCCACAGGTAACTTCCACAAAGCTGTGAACGATCTGAGAGACAAGAAGGGCATTCTAAGACAAGAAGGGCATTCTATGCCATCAAAAAGGACATAGAATTCAACATACCAATTAGGATCTGGCTAAAAATACTTGAATCAGTCATAGAGCACATTGCCCTGTATGGTTGTGAGGTCTGGGGTCTGCTCACCAACCAAGATTTCACAAAATGGGACAAACACCAAATTGAGACTCTGCATGCAGAATTCTGCAAAAATACCCTCTGTGTACAACATAGAACACCAAATAATGCATGCAGAGCAGAATTAGGCCGATACCCACTAATTATCAAAATCCAGAAAAGAGCCGTTAAATTCTACAACCACCTAAAAGGAAGCGATTTCCAAACCTTCCATAACAAAGCCATGACCTACAGAGAAATTCACCTGGAGAAGAGTCCCCTAAGCAAGCTGGTCCTGGGGCTCTGTTCACAAACACAAACACACCCCACAGAGCCCCAGGACAGGAACACGATTAGACCCAACCAAATCATGAGAAAACAAAAAGATAATTACTTGACACATTGGAAAGAATTAACAAAAAAACAGAGCAAACTCAAATGCTATTTGGCCCTAAACAGAGAGTACACAGTGGCAGAATACCTGACCACTGTGACTGACCCAAACTTTAGGACAGCTTTGACTATGTACAGACTCAGTGAGCATAGCCTTGCTATTGAGAAAGGCTGCCATAGGCAGACATGGCTCTCAAGAGAAGACAGGCTATGTGCGCACTGCCCACAAAATGAGTTGGAAACTGAGCTGCATTTCCTAACCTCCTGCCCAATGTATGACCATATTAGAGATACATTTTTCATTCAGATTACACAGATCAACAAAGAATTTGAAAACAAATCCAATTTTGATATCTACTGGGTGAAATTCCACAGTGTGCCAATGCAGCAGCAAGATTTGTGACCTGTTGCCACAAGAAAAGGGCAACCAGTGAAGACCAAACACCATTGTAAATACAACCCATATTTATGCTTATTTATTTTCCCTTGTGTAGCCTTAACCATTTGTACATCGTTGTAACACTGTATATTTACGTAATATGACATTTGTAATGTCTTTATTCTTTTGGAACTTCTGTATGTTAAATGTTTACTGTTTATTTGTATTGTTTATTTCACTTTTGTATATTATCTACCTCACTTGCTTTGGCAATGTTAACACGTTTCCCATGCCAATAAAGCCCTTGAATTGAATTGAGATACAGATGGAGATGGAGAGAAAAATAGATGTAGAGATAGATAGAGAGATAGAGATGGAGATATAGATTGATAGAGAGAGACATTGTAGTATATGAATATGTATACAGATGGAGATGGAGAAGTAAATATTATGCAAATCAGTCTGACTGCAGTCGTCCCTGATCCCTAATCTCAGTTAATCCATCCCATTATCCAGCTAATCAATTTCTAATCCAAGTGTGTTATCTGAGAAGAGGTTTGGAGCCAGCGTGCTGCTCCACCCCACCTTGCCGTTACTCCCAGCGTGCTGCTCCACCCCACCTTGCCTTTACTCCCACCTAGCAGAGACTCTTTCACTTCCTCCAGAGCAGGGATGAAACAGGCAGCTTCCTGCATAATGCTTTAATAACCCCAGAGTGGCGTGGGCCCAGAGGATTGTGGGTAATGTAGTTGTGACAGGAAATACAACACCCCGGGAGAGATAAAGCCCTCTCCATCTCCTTCTCAATTCAATTAAATTAGCTTTGTAACAATGTACATATTTCCAAAGCTTACTCTGGAGATTAAGTTTACAAATTTAACACAATTAAAATAATAATAATAATCAATATTGTCAACAGGACAATCAGTAACAACAATAATCAAGGCTAAAAACATAATTTAACTATTTGGATTTCAAATTTGGGGAAATTACACTCTCTAATTGTTTGATATTTTTTACATTGTCAGGAAATGCAGCTTCGCCTCAGGTTCTGCTGTTGTGCAGTAGTTGCACAGCCTTTCCTCTACAGGGAGCCAGGTTTTCCTGTGTCTACCCTTCTCAATAGCAAGGCTGTGCTCACTGAGCCTGTACTTTGTCAAGGTTTTTCTAAGGTTTTGATCAGTAACCATGGTCAAATAGTTAGCCACAGTGTACTGTTGATTTAGGGCCTGATAGCAGTGCATTTTGCTTTGTGCTTGTGATTGTGTTTCCCAATAAGCAATGTAGTTTTGTTTTGACTGTGTTGTAATTTGGTTTATCCTGATTGATTGGATGTTCTGGTCCTGAGGCTTCAGTGTTCTAGTAGAACAGGCTTGTGAACTCAGCCCCAGGACCAGCTGGATGAGGGGACTGAGGCTTCAGTGTGTTAGTAGAACAGGTTAGTGAACTCAGGACCAGCTGGATGAGGGGACTGAGGCTTCAGTGTGTTAGTAGAACAGGTTAGTGAACTCAGTCCCAGGACCAGCTGGATGAGGGGACTCTTTTATTTGCTTAGCTCTTGGCACTGCAGGGCTCTCTCTCTCTTCCATTCAATGGGCTTTATTGGCATGGGGAAACATATTTTTACATTTCCAAAGCAAGTGAAATAGATAATGAACAAAAGTGAAATAAACAAAACATTTACCTCTCTCTCCCTCTCCTTCTCCTCAACCCTTTGGATCAGAAGCCAGTTTTCTGAACGTCTGAGAGAACAGGAGGCTAACTGGAGATCAGTGTTACACTAACCTCTAGTGAAAGGAACGGGATGACTTGGGCACAGATAGCATTCAGTCGCTTCACCATCTCCGCCTGAGGGAGATAGACACAGGAGAGACAGAGGGAGGGAGAGACAGAGAGAGAGAGAGAGAGAGAGAGAGAGAGAGAGAGAGAGAGACACAGAGAGAGAGAGACAGAGAGAGGCAGAGAGAGGGCGAGACAGTAAGAGAGAGAGAGAGAGAGAGAGAGAGACACAGAGAGAGAGAGAGAGTGAGAGAGAGAGAGAGAGAGAGAGAGACAGAGAGAGACAGAGACAGAGACAGAGGGCGAGACAGTAAGACACAGAGAGAGAGAGAGAGAGAGAGAGAGAGAGAGAGAGAGAGAGAGAGAAAACAAATCCAATATCTATTGGGTGAAATACCAGTGTGCAATCACAGCAGCAAGATTTGTGACCTGTTGCCACAAGAAAAGAACATTATAAAGTATTGTAAATACAACCTATATTTATGTTGATTATTTTCCCTTTCGTACTTTAACTATTTGCACATCATTAAAACAATGTATATATACATAATATGACATTTGAAATGTCTTTATTCTTTTAGAACTTTTGTGAATGTAATTTTTTCTGTTTATTTCACTTTTGTTTATTATCTATTTCACTTGCTTTGGCAATGTAAACATATGTTTCCCATGCCAATAAAGCCCTTAAATTGAATTGAGAGAGAGAGACAGATAACGAGAGAGGGAGAGACAGAGAGCGAGAAACAACCCTAAATGAAAAAGAAACAAACCAAAACAAAGGCAAAGTCTTCTCATACTTTGTTGATATCAACAACAAAAAAGCTTTTCATTCAATTTGGCATGAGGGTCAGCTATACAAATTGATGGAAAGTGGTGTTGGGGAATCTGACAATATGAATCCATGTTGGCAAAAAAAATTATATATATATTTCCAGAGGGCCGTGGGGTGAGACAGGGATGCAGCTTGAGCCCCACCCTCTTCAACATATATATCTGCAGCGCCCAGCCTCACCCTACTAGAATCTGAAGTCAAATGTCTACTGTTTTCAGATGATCTGGTGCTTCTGTCACCAAACAATGAGTGCCCACAGCAGCACCTAAATCTACTGCACAGATTCTGCCAGACCTGGGCCCTGACAGTAAATCTCAGTAAGACAAAAATAATAGTGTTCCATTAAAGGTCCAGTTGCCAGGACCACAAATACAAATTCCATCTAGACACAGTTGCCCTTGAGCACACAAAACTATACACCATCAGCCTAAACATCAACACCACAGGTAACTTCCACAAAGCTATGAACGATCTGAGAGACAAGGCAAGAACGGCCTTCAACGCCATCAAAAGAAACATAAAGTTTGACATACAATTAGGTTCTGGCAAAAAATACTTGAACCAGTTATAGAACCCACTGCCTGCTAATTATCAGAAGCGTTTCCCAAACCTCCATAACAAAGCCATCACCTACAGAGAGATGAACCTGGAGAAGAGTCCCCTAAGCAAGCTGGTCCTGGGGCTCTGTTCACAAACACAAACACACCCCACAGAGCCCCAGGACAGCAACACAATTAGACCCAACATTAGAAAACAAAAAGATAATTACTTGACACATTGGAAAGAATTTTAAAGGAAAGCTTTGACTACGTACAGACTCAGTGAGCATAGCCTTGCTATTGAGAAAGGTCGCCGTAGTCAGACCTGGCTCTCAAGAGAAGACAGGCTATGTGCACACTGCCCACAACATGAGGTGGAAACTGAGCTGCACTTCCTAACCTCCTGCCCAGTGTATGACCATATTAGAGACACACATTTCCCTCTGATTACACAGATCCACAAAGAATTATAAAACAAACCCGATTTTGATAAACTCTACTGGGTGAAATTCCACAGTGTGCCAACACAGCAGCAAGATGTGACCTGTTGCCAGGTCACAAAAAAAAGGTTAACCAGTGAAGAACAAACACCATTGTAAATACAACCCATATTTATGCTTATTTATTTTCCCTTTTGTACTTTAACTATTTGCACATCATTACAAAACTGTATACAGACATAATATGATATAGATATGGGGTGGCAGGGTAGCCTAGTGGTTAGAGCTTTGGACTAGTAACCGAAAGGTTGCAAGTTTATATCCCCGAGCTGACAAGGTACAAATCTGTCATTCTGCCCCTGAACAGGCAGTTAAACCACTGTTCCTAGGCCATCATTGAAAATAAGAATTTGTTCTTAACTGACTTGCCTAGTTAAATAAAGGTAAAAATATGTATATGATCAGAGAGAGAGTCAGAGATGAGCTCCTGATATATTTATTTGTTTTAAGAATGAGATAAAAAAAAAAGCATTCCAGACAAGAAGTGAAGATCATTCAGAATCGAATTAAAAGTTAACTTTGCGCCTCAAGTTAAGACGTTTTGACTCTAGCTACCTACACAACAAAGACCAGCAGGCTAACAAGCTAGCCAGAAGAAAGGAGCTAGAACAAACCTAGCAAGGGGAGTTAATACAACTACATCAAACGACCAAACTGAGTGAGTCAACCAGAAAGGAGCACGGACTCTAAACATATCTTCTGTTTTTTGTGTAAAGATTTGTCACTCTTTTTGCTGTTTTTTTTTTTGACTAAATTAGAGCTAGCTAGCAACAGCAGTAGACGAACAAACCGGTTGCCATGGCAACGGGGCCGCAGAACAGCGCGGCAGTAGTAGCAGAGCCCACAGGCACCATGTCCCCACTCATCCTCAGCGCTGAATCCGTTCTCTACCCCAAAGAGGCCAAAAATGACACAACGAGGAAAGCTTTTAAACAGAAACTACTAAAGGGGAGGCCAGAAACCCTTTTTGCAGACCTCTACAAAAAAACAGTGACGTGAGAAAATGTCATCTTTCCCACTGACCAGCCAAATGCCTGGCGCTCAGCAGTCTGCTCTCACTACCCAGCCATAAAGACAGAGGGAATCTGTAATGGGTGAAAATCTCATCTTCCTCACTGACCAGCCAAATGCCTGGCGCTCAGCAGTCTGCTCTCACTACCCATCCATAAAGACAGAGGGAATCTGTAATGGGTGAAAATCTCATCTTCCTCACTGACCAGCCAAATGCCTGGCGCTCAGCAGTCTGCTCTCACTACCCATCCATAAAGACAGAGGGAATCTGTAATGGGTGAAAATCTCATCTTTCCCACTGACTAGCCAAATGCCTGGCGCTCAGCAGTCTGCTCTCACTACCCATCCATAAAGACAGAGGGAATCTGTAATGGGTGAAAATCAAAGAGACAGATGACCCTGACAGTACCATGATAACAATCAACCTCTACAAGACTGGGACAGTCATGGTGCAAGGTAACATTAGGCTGTTTGAAACAGACTTTCAGACCATTAAGGAGAGAGCAGAGAGAGAGAAGGAAACCACCAGTGACATGCCCTCCCACAAGACAAATTCCAACAGCACCACCCTCACCCCTACTATCCCCACCCAAAAAGGCACATCCAGCACCACCCTCACCCCTACTATCCCCATCCCTCATGGCTGCCATGAGGGATGAGTTCACCAGACTGGAGGGGGAGGTGGCCCTCCTCACCACCATGGCTGCCATGAGGGATGAGTTCACCAGACTGGAGGGGGAGGTGGTCCTCCTCACCACCATGGCTGCCATGAGGGATGAGTTCACCAGACTGGAGGGGGAGGTGGTCCTCCTCACCACCATGGCTGCCATGAGGGATGAGTTCACCAGACTGGAGGTGGCCCTCCTCACCACCATGGCTGCCATGACGGATGAGTTCACCAGACTGGAGGGGGAGGTGGTCCTCCTCACCACCATGGCTGCCATGAGGGATGAGTTCACCAGACTGGAGGTGGTCCTCCTCACCACCATGGCTGCCATGAGGGATGAGTTCACCAGACTGGAGGGGAGGTGGTCCTCCTCACCACCATGGCTGCCATGAGGGATGAGTTCACCAGACTGGAGGGGGAGGTGGTCCTCCTCACCACCATGGCTGCCATGAGGGATGAGTTCACCAGACTGGAGGGGGTCCTCCTCACCACCATGGCTGCCATGAGGGATGAGTTCACCAGACTGGAGGGGGAGGTGGTCCTCCCCACCACCATGGCTGCCATGAGGGATGAGTTCACCAGACTGGAGGGGGTCCTCCTCACCACCATGGCTGCCATGAGGGATGAGTTCACCAGACTGGAGGGGGAGGTGGTCCTCCTCACCACCATGGCTGCCATGAGGGATGAGTTCACCAGACTGGAGGGGGAGGTGGTCCTCCTCACCACCATGGCTGCCATGAGGGATGAGTTCACCAGACTGGAAGGAGAGGGGGTCCTGCTCAGGGAGAGCGTGAGCAAACAGCAACCAGACAACCACACCTTAGAGGAGCTCCTAACCAAGGTGTAAACAGCAACCAGACAACCACACCTTAGAGGAGCTCCTAACCAAGGTGAGGACAGAGCAGGACAGCAGCCTTGCAACACAGCTGAAAGAGGTTCAGCAAGAGATGGACAGACTCAAGAGAGAGCTGGCTGATCTAACAAAGGAGGTAAGAGAGCTCCAAAAAGACAGGCAGAACAGTAATTACGATCTGAGACAGGCTGCAGGAGCAGTTAGATCACCAGTCAATGACCTGCCCTCACACAGCAGAGGAGACCAGCTCAACCAGCCAGGCTTCCCCAGCCCTGCCTGCTGCACCCCTCCTCCCCAACCCTGCCTGCTGCACCCCTCCTCCCCAACCCTGCCTGCTGCACTCCTCCTCCCCTGCACCCCTCCTCCCACAGAACAGCCTCCCACTGACAGCGGCACCGGCACAGACCAGCCACACCCCAGCTCCAACACCCACCAGCTCCCCCTCTGCCCCCTCCAGTCCAGAAGAAACACTGGCTGACATTGTCCTGCTGATGGACTCAAAAGTTTGTTCAGGAGAAGGAACTTTTCCCTCGACACAAAAGGAGAAAGGTGTGGTGCCCAACAGCGCAAAGTGCCATGGAGCTGCTTGATATGGCCCATCTCGGGTCGCCAAGCCACGTAATCATACTCACCAGAAGCAATGCTCATCGGGAGAGCGTGGCGACTTCACTACAGGGAGTGATTGAGAAGGCCACCGCAATCTTCCCTAACTCAAGAATCGTGGTGTCAACCATTCTACAGAGGAAGGACTTCCACCCTGCCACAATCCAAAGAATAAACGCCAGCCTCTCCCAGGACTGAGCCCTGTGACCCAATGTTCACCTGGCCCCCCATCCCACCCTCGACCGGTCCATCTGGACTGTCTCTATGACCATGTTCACCTGGCCCCCCATCCCACCCTCGACCGGTCCATCTGGACCGTCTCTATGACCATGTTCACCTGGCCCCCCATCCCACCCTCGACCGGTCCATCTGGACTGTCTCTATGACCATGTTCACCTGGCCCCCCATCCCACCCTCGACCGGTCCATCTGGACCGTCTCTATGACCATGTTCCCCTGTACAGGGAGACAGTCCCCACCATCCCACCCTGGACCTGTCCATCTGGACCGTCTCTATGACCATGTTCACCTGTACAGGGAGACAGTCCCCACCACCCCACCCTCGATCTGGACCGTCTCTATGACCATGTTCACCTGTACAGGGAGACAGTCCCCACCACCCCACCCTCGATCTGGACCGTCTCTATGACCATGTTCACCTGTACAGGGAGACAGTCCCCACCACCCCACCCTCGATCTGGACCGTCTCTATGACCATGTTCACCTGGCCCACCATCCCACCCTCGATCTGGACCGTCTCTATGACCATGTTCACCTGTACAGGGAGACAGTCCCCATCCCAGTCTCTATGACAGTCCAGATAGACTCTCAAGGACAGTCCTTGTCAAGACTCTCAGTCCGACATCTCCACGCAGGAACAGCGGAGCAATCTCTACCCCTCCGGGATCACCACAACACCCCAGCCCAGCTTCAGAGCCACCCAAATGAGGCCTCCCACCCCCCTGCGCCCCACTGCAGACCCACACTTGGAGGAGCCACAGCCCAGCAGGCAGAGCTATGCACAGGCTGTGAGAGGAGCAACTGGCCCAGCCCCCACCAACCAAATGAGTGACATTAAACAAATGCTGAGTCTACTATGCTCACATGTGATAGGCCGAGGGTCATGGATGCTCACATGTGATAGGCCGAGGGTCATGGATGCTCACATGTGATAGGCCGAGGGTCATGGTAAGATGAGCACAAGAACTCCACCATCCTCACACTACATCCACCCAAGTGGCATGACACAAATGCTTTCTTAAATGATAAACAAATCACAATTGCATAAGAAGAGTTTAAATTAATTGAAAAATCATATTTTAATATTTTAATATTTTACTCTTGTTGGATTGTGAGTGTTTGTCTCATTTTGAAGGTAAAGAACAAAGTTATGAAATCTTTTTACGTTGCATGTTGGAATTTATTATTTTTATTTATTTATTTATTTCACCTTTATTTAACCAGGTAGGCTAGTTGAGAAAAGTTCTCATTTGCAACTGCGACCTGGCCAAGATAAAGCGTAGCAATTTGACACATACAACAACACAGAGTTACACATGGAATAAACAAAACACACAGTCAATAATACAGTAGAACAAAAGAAAACAAAAGGTCTATATACAGAGAGTGCAAATGGGGTAAATTAAGGAAATAAATAGGCCATGGTGGTGAAGTAATTACAATATAGCAATTAAACACTGGAATGCTAGATCGGCAGAAGATGAATGTGCAGGTGTCACGAATATTACCGAAGGTGACTCCCCTTCTTGTTCGGGTGGCGCTCGGCGGTCGTCGTCGCCGGTCTACTAGCTATCGCTGATCCGTTGTTCTGTGTTCGTTTAGTTCTGTCTAATTGGTAGCACCTGTTTCTTGTTTGGTTGTTAGGATAGGGTTATATAGTCTGTTCAGTCTGTTCAGCTTGTTCCCTGTTTCTTGTTTGGTTGTTAGGATAGGGTTATATTTCTGTTCAGCCCGCTTCTGTTTCGTGCGGGCTTGTTCTCCTGTTTCTTGTTTGGTTGTTAGGATAGGGTTATATATAGTCTGTTCAGCCCGCTTCTGTTTCGTGCGGGCTTGTTCTCCTGTTTCTTTGTTTGGTTGTTAGGATAGGGTTATATATAGTCTGTTCAGCCCGTTTCTGTTTCGTGCGGGCTTGTTCTCCTGTTTCTTGTTTGGTTGTTTAGGATATAGGTTCAGCCCGCTTCTGTTTAGTCTGTTCAGCCCGTTTCTGTTTGGTTGTTAGGATAGGGGGTCTGTTCAGCCCGCTTCTGTTTCTTGTTTGGTTGTTAGGTTAGGGTTATATATAGTCTGTTCAGCCCGTGCGGGCTTCTGTTTAGGATAGGTTATATATATCTGTTCAGCCCGCTTCTGTTTCGGGCTTGTTCTCCTGTTTCTTTGTTTGAGTGTATTTTGTTTGCATTTGGGTTTCACGCTGTCCGTTTATATTTCTGTTCATTTGTGTTTCCACTTTTGTACATGTTATGTTTCCAGGACATTAAAGCGTGTTGTTTTTCCCACATCCTTTGCTCTCTGCGCCTGACTCCACACCTCTTCACTCATTTACACGTCACAGAAGCCCGCACCTTCTATGGAGTCAGCAGGAGCAGCGACCACTCCTCTTCCCACTATGGAAGAGCAAGTTCAACATCACACGTCCATCCTCCATCGCCTAGGATCAGCGATGGATCAGATGATGGAGAGGATGGATCGTTGGGAGAGGAATGGTTTCCCTACTACTACCCCACCGACCCTCCTACCAGCAACTCTACCATCTCCCCCATCTGGATCCAGTTCCAGCGCTCTGCACATGACGCCTCCGAGGAATTACGATGGAGCAGCGACGGGGTGCCAGGGATTCCTGCTGCAATTAGACCTCTACCTGGCCACCGTTCGGCCGGCCCCCTCGGAGGAGGAGAGAGTAGGGGTCCTCATCACCTGCCTGACCGGTAGAGCCCTGGAGTGGGCTAATGCGGTTTGGAACGGGCCCGACTCAGCGAAGGACAACTACCCGGAGTTCATCCACCGTTTCAGGGCCGTGTTCGATCACCCTCCAGAAGGTCGAGCGGCGGGTGAGAGATTGTTCCATCTTAGACAGGGGACGAAGAGCGCGCAGGACTTCGCGCTGGAGTTCCGGACCTTGGCTGCGGGAGCAGGCTGGAACGACAGGGCCCTGATAGACCATTACAGGTGTAGCCTGAGAGAGGACGTCCATAGGGAGCTGGCCTGTCGGGATACTACGCTTAGCCTGGATGGACTGATAGACCTGTCGATCCGGTTGGACCATCTGCTAGCTGCTCGTGGACGTTCCGAAAGGGTCCTGTCAGTTCTACCTCCTGATCATCCTGCCCCTATCCCGATGGAGCTAGGAGGGACTGCGTCAAGGGAGATCGGAGGAGGAAGCTCCTCCTGTACCAGTTGTGGCCGGAGAGGGCACACGTCTGGTCGGTGCTGGAGGAATTCATCTGGGAATCGTGAGGGCAGGCAGAACACTCATCGGTCACCCCAGGTGAGTAAGCACCACACTCTCCCAGAGTTTCCTGTTGGTCACATGTTCCTATTAATTTGTTTCCTTAATTATTCTCCTTCTCTCCAGCATAAGGCACTGGTAGATTCAGGCGCAGCTGGAAACTTTATAGATCGCGGACTCGCTCAGAGGTTGAGGATTCCGTTAGTAAAAGTAGACCCCCCTTTTCCCGTGCACTCTTTAGATAGTCGACCATTAGGGTCAGGGCTGGTAAAGAAAGCCACAATTTCATTGGAGATGATTACGCAGGGGAATCACAAGGAGCGAATTAGTTTGTTCCTTATCGATTCACCTGCATTTCCAGTTGTTCTGGGGATTCCTGGCTAGCTATTCATAATCCTACGATTTCGTGGAAACAGGGAACTCTACAGGGGTGGTCTGATGAGTGTTCAGGCAGGTGTGTAGGGGTTTCCATCGGTGCGACAACGGTGGAGAGTCCAGACCAGGTTTCCACCGTGCGCATTCCAGCTGAGTATGACGATTTGGCTATCGTTTTCAGTAAAAAGAAAGCGACCCAATTACCACCCCATAGGCAGGGGGATTGCGTGATAAATCTCCAGGGTAACGCTGCACTCCCCAGGAGTCATGTGTATCCTTTGTCCCAGGAGGAGAAGGTGGCTATGGAAACTTATATCACCGAGGCTCTGGGACAGGGGTACATTCAGCCCTCCATGTCACCTGTCTCTTCGAGTTTCTTTTTTGTGAAGAAAAAATATGGTGGGTTACGTCCGTGTATTGATTATAGAGGTCTAAATTCCATCACAGTGGGTTTTAGTTACCCACTACCTCTCATTGCTACAGCAGTGGAATCATTTCACGGAGCGCAGTTCTTCACTAAACTGGATCTCAGGAGTGCTTATAATTTGGTACGGTCCGGAGGAGAGGTGCTGGGTCCCGGTGAGGGATATTCTAGACCCATCTATGTTGAGTGAATTCCATCGCCTCCGTCCGGATCGCCCAGCGCCTCGGCCCCCGGGTCGTCCCCGAGGCCGGCGTCGGCGCGCTGCGGAGCTGCGTTCGTCAGGACTAGCTATCGCTGATCCGTTGTTCTGTGGTTTAGTTCTGTCTAATTGGTATCACCTGTTTCTTGTTTGGTTGTTAGGATAGGGTTATATAGTCTGTTCAGCCCGCTTCTATGCGGGCTTGTTCTCCTGTTTCTTGTTTGGTTGTTAGGATAGGGGTGACTTCTGTTTCGTGCGGGCTTGTTCTCCTGTTTCTTGTTTGGTTGTTAGGATAGGGTTATATATAGTCTGTTCAGCCCGCTTCTGTTTCGTGCGGGCTTGTTCTCCTGTTTCTTGTTTGGTTGTTAGGATAGGGTTATATATAGCTGTTCAGCTTCTGTTTCGTGCGGGCTTGTTCTCTGTTTCTTGTTTGGTTGTTAGGATAGGGTTATATATAGTCTGTTCAGCCCGCTTCTGGTGCGGGCTTGTTCTCCTGTTTCTTGTTTGGTTGTTAGGATAGGGTTATATATAGTCTGTTCAGCCCGCTTCTGTTTCGTGCGGGCTTGTTCTCCTGTTTCTTGTTTGGTTGTTAGGATAGGGTTATATATAGTCTGTTCAGCCCGCTTCTGTTTCGTGCGGGCTTGTTCTCCTGTTTCTTGTTTGGTTGTTTGGTGTATAGTCTTTGTTGGCATGCGGGCTTGTTCTCCTGTTTCTTTGTTTGGTTGTTAGGATAGGGTTATATTTCTGTTCATTTGTGTTTCGTGCGGGCTTGTTTCCTGTTTCTTTGTTTGAGTGTATTTTGTTTGCATCCAGGACGTTTATATTTCTGTTCATTTGTGTTTCCACTTTTGTACATGTTATGTTTCCAGGACATTAAAGCGTGTTGTTTTTCCCACATCCTTTGCTCTCTGCGCCTGACTTCACACCTCTTCACTCATTTACACGTCACAGCAGGTAGAGATACTGGGGTGCAAAGGAGCAAAATAAATAAATATATAAATACCAGTATGGGGATGAGGTACGTAGATAGATGGGCTGAGCACAGATGGGCTAAGTACAGGTGCAGTGATCTGTGAGCTGCTCTGACAGCTGGTGCTTAAAGCTAGTTTTATTTATTTTTATTTTTATTTCACTGTTATTTAACCAGGTAGGCAAGTTGAGAACAAGTTCTCATTTACAATTGCAACCTGTCCAAGATAAAGCAAAGCAGTTCGACACATACAACGACACAGAGTTACACATGGAGTAAAACAAACATACAGTCAATAATACAGTATAAACAAGTCTATATACGATGTGAGCAAATGAGGAGAGATAAGGGAGGTAAAGGCAAAAAAGGCCATGGTGGCAAAGTAAATACAATATAGCAAGTAAAACACTGGAATGGTAGATTTGCAATGGAAGAATGTGCAAAGTAGAAATAAAAATAATGGGGTGCAAAGGATCAAAATTAATTAATTAATTAAATACAGTAGGGAAAGAGATAGTTGTTTGGGCTAAATTATAGGTGGGCTATGTACAGGTGCAGTAATCTGTGAGCTTCTCTGACAGTTGGTGCTTAAAGCTAGTGAGGGAGATAAGTGTTTCCAGTTTCAGAGATTTTTGTAGTTCGTTCCAGTCATTGGCAGCAGAGAACTGGAAGGAGAGGCGGCCAAAGAAAGAATTGGTTTTGGGGGTGACTAGAGAGATATACCTGCTGGAGCGTGTGCTACAGGTGGGAGATGCTATGGTGACCAGCGAGGTGAGATAAGGGGGGACTTTACCTCGCAGGGTCTTGTAGATGACATGGAGCCAGTGGGTTTGGCGACGAGTATGAAGCGAGGGCCAACCAACGAGAGCGTACAGGTCGCAATGGTGGGTAGTATATGGGGCTTTGGTGACAAAACGGATTGCACTGTGATAGACTGCATCCAATTTGTTGAGTAGGGTATTGGAGGCTATTTTGTAAATGACATCGCCAAAGTCGAGGATTGGTAGGATGGTCAGTTTTACAAGGGTATGTTTGGCAGCATGAGTGAAGGATGCTTTGTTGCGAAATAGGAAGCCAATTCTAGATTTAACTTTGGATTGGAAATGTTTGATATGGGTCTGGAAGGAGAGTTTACAGTCTAACCAGACACCTAAGTATTTGTAGTTGTCCACATATTCTAAGTCAGAGCCGTCCAGAGTAGTGAGGGAGATGTGAGTCTCCTGCTTCAGAGATTTTTGCAATTCGTTCCAGTCATGGGCAGCAAAGAACTGGAATGAAAGACGACCAAAGGAAGAATTGGATTTGGGGGTGAGCAGTGAGATATACCTGCTGGAGCGCGTGCTACGAGTGGGTGCTGCTATGGTGACCAGTGAGCTGAGATAGGGCGGTGCTTTACCTAGCAGAGACTTCTAGATAACCTGTAGCCTGTGGGTTTGGCGACGAGTATGAAGCGAGGGCCAACCAACGAGAGCGTACAGGTCGCAATGGTGGTTTGTATATGGGGCTTTGGTGACAAAACGGATGGCACTGTGATAGCCTGCATCCAATTTGTTGGGGAGAGTGTTGGAGGCTATTTTATAGATGACATCGCCGAAGTCGAGGATCAGTAGGATGGTCAGTTTTACGAGGGTATGTTTGACAGCATGAGTGAAGGATGCTTTGTTGCGATATAGGAAGCCGATTCTAGATTTAATTTTGGACTGCAGATACTTAATGTGAGTCTGGAAGGAGAGTTTACAGTCTAACCAGGTATTTGTAGTTGTCCACGTATTCTAAGTCAGAGCCGTCCAGAGTAGTGATGCTGGACGGACGAGCAGGTGCGGGCAGTGATCGATGGAATAGCATGCATTTAGTTTTATTTGCGTTTAAGAGCAGTTGGAGGCCACGGAAGGAGAGTTGTATGGCATTGAAGCTCGTCTGGAGGTTAGTTAACACAGTGTCCAGGGAGGGGCCAGAAGTATACAGAATGGTGTTGTCTGCATAGAGGTGGATCGCAGCAAGAGCAACATCATTGATGTATACAGAAAAAGAGTCGGCCTGAGAATTGAATTGAATTGAACCCTGTGTCACCCCCATAGAGACTGTCAGAGGTCCGGACAACAGGTCCTCCAATTTGATACACTGAACTCTATCTGAGAAGTAGTTGGTAAACCAGACGTGGCAATCATTTGAGAAACCAAGGCTGTCGAGTCTGCCAATAAGAATGTTGTGATTGACAGAGTCGAAAGCCTTGGCCAGGTCGGTGAATACGGCTGCTCAGTAATGTCTCTTATCGATGGCGGTTATGATGTCGTTTAGAACCTTGAGCGTGGCTGAGGTGCCCCTATGACCAGCTCTAAAAACCAGATTGCACAGCCTAGAAGGGATGGTGGAATTCCAAATGGTCAGTAATCTGTTTGTTAACTTAAGCTTTCGAAAACCTTAGAAAGACAGGGTAGGATAGATATAGGTCTGTAGCAGTTTGGGTCTAGAGTGTCACCCCCTTTGGATGACCGAAAGAGCGGTTGAACAGGCTAGTAATAGGGGTTGCAACAATTTCGGCAGATAATTTTAGAAAGAGGGGGTCCAAAATGTCTAGCCCGGCTGATTTGTAGGGGTCCAGATTTTGCAACTCTTTCAGAACATCAGCTATCTGGATTTGGGTGAAGGAGAAATGGTGGGGCTTTGGCAGGGTGCTGTAGATTGTACCGGGCAGTTGACCGGGGTAGGGGTAGCCATGTGGAAAGCATGAGTCCAGTGAGTGGTTGGGCTGGCTGGGGACAAGGCGATTCAGACAGTTAGCAGGCTGATGCTAACAAGCTAACAGTTTGTAGGCCGGGGCTAAACAAGCTAGCAGCTAGTAGACCGGGGCAAGCTAGCAGTTAGCAGGCCGGGTTAGCAAGCAAGCAGTTAGCAGGGGCTAGCGGTTACAGACCGGGAAGTCAAGCTAGCAGTTAGCATGCCGGGGCCGGCAAGCTAGCAGTTAGCAGACCGGAGTAAGCTAGCAGTTAGCAGGCCGGGTTAGCAAGCAAGCAGTTAGCAGAATGGGCCTTCAGCAGACGTTGCGCCTGAGGGGCCTGTTGGAATCCTCGGGCAGATTATGTCGGTATTCCAGCCGTAGAGGATCGGCGGGGTTCCGTGCCCCATACCGGCAGTAGAAGGGGTCTGGATATTGTAGCCCAGGAGTGAGCCGGGAGATGGTTCTAGCATGGGCTAGCCCCAGGCTAGTTGGTGCTAGCTCCGGGATGGAAGCATTAGCCAGGGGTAGTCAACCCGAGTTGCGGTTAGCTAGCTGTGATGATCCAGATGAAAAGGTTCAGAGTTTGCAGTAGGAATCCGGGATATGGAGAGAAAAATAGGTCCGGTATGCTCTGGTTTGAAGCGCGTTGAACGAACTGGCGAGAGCTTTCCGAGCTAAAGGTTAGCTGATGACCGCTACCAGTGGTTAGCTGACTGATAGCAGGTAGCTAGTTAGCTAGCTAGCTTCAGTTGAGGTATTCCAGTTCGGAGGTAAATAGAAATACTTTAGGCAGAAAAAAAACAGATCCACACCACATTGGGTGAGGCGGGTTGCAGGAGAGTATTTTGAAGTTGAGGTTTAGGAAAAATATTAAAAAAGAACGTGAAGAACAAGATATATACACATGGGACGAGACAAGACAAAGATGTTCCCTCATCTCCCTGATATCTGTCCTCCCCCTCTCCTCCCTCATCTCCCTGATATCTGTCCTCCTCCTCTCCCCTCATCTCCCTGATATCTCTCCTTCCCAGCTCCCCCTTCTCCTCCCTCTATCCCTGATAAAGCGCTCCACCCCCGCTCCCCCCTCTCCGCCCCTCATGTTCCTGATATAGCTCTCCTCCCCGCTCCCACTTCTCCCCCTTCTCCTTCTCCCAGCACCCCCTCTCCGCCCCCACTCTCCCTTCTCCTCCTCCACCTCTCCCCCTCATCTCCTGATATAGCTCTCCTCCCCCTTCTCCTCCTCCACCTATCCCCCTCTCCTCCCTCTATCCCTGATATCTCTCCTCCCCACTACCTTCCTCTCCCTCCTCCCCCTCTTCCTCCTCTCCTCCCTCTATCCCTGCCCTCCTCCCCTTCCCCCACTTGGGGCCATAGCTCTCTTTTCTTAATGGGGTCATAGCTCTCTCTCCTTAATGGGGCCGTAACTCTCCCTCCTTAATGGGGTCGCAGCTCTCCCTCCTTAATGGGGTCGCAGCTCTCTTTTCTTAATGGGGCCATAGCTTTCTCTCCTTAATGGCTCTCTCTCCTTAATGGGGCCGTAGCTCTCCCTCCTTAATTGGGCCATAGCTCTCCCTCCTTAATGGGGCCGTAGCTCTCTGTACTTAATGGGGCCATAGCTCTATCTCCTTAATGGGGCCATAGCTCTCCCTCCTTAATGGGGCCATAGCTCTCCCTCCTTAATGGGGCCATAGCTCTCTCTCCTTAATGGGGTCGCAGCTCTCCCTCCTTAATGGGGCCGTAGCTCTCTCTCCTTAATGGGGTCATAGCTCTCTCTCCTTAATGGGGCCATAGCTCTCCCTCCTTAATGGGGCCATAGCCGTCTCTCCTTAATGGGGCCATAGCTCTCTCTCCTTAATGGGGCCATAGCTCTCCCTCCTTAATGGGGCCATAGCTCTCCCTCCTTAATGGGGCCATAGCTCTCCCTCCTTAATGGGGCCATAGCTCTCCTCTCCTTAATGGGGCCATAGCTCTATCTCCTTAATGGGGCCGTATCTCTCTCTCCTTAATGGGGCCATAGCTCTCTCTCCTTAATGGGGCCGTAGCTTTATCTCCTTAATGGGGCCATAGCTCTCTCTCCTTAATGGGGCCATAGCTCTCCCTCCTTAATGGGGTCGCAGCTCTCTTTTCTTGGCCCCATTAAGAAAAGAGAGCTGCGACCCCATTAAGGAGGGAGAAAAGCTCTCCCTCCTCAATGAGATCACAGCTCTCTTTTCTTAATGGGGCCATAGCTCTCCCTCCTTAATGGGGTCGCAGCTCTCTTTTCTTAATGGGGCCATAGCTCTCCCTCCTTAATGGGGCCATAGCTCTCCTTTGTCCTTCCTCCCCTCCTCACTGACTCCTTCCCTCTGCTCCTTCTCTCCCCTTCTCCCCTCCATCCATCTATCCAGAGACCGCTCAGAGCCACTAATATGGAGGTCGTTTTCTGTAAAAAAATATATATTATATATAAGATGTGTTGTGTAAATATAGAATGAAACTTTTAAATAAAATCACAGTCTGTAAATATGCCATATATTTTACCAACATACAGTATGTCAAGATCCAAAAGCACATGAGTCATCATTAACCAAAACAAACTCCCTCTCTGCAGATGACTTCGTCAACCATTTTGAAAAGAAGGTCGACGACATCCGATCCTCGTTTGCTAAGTCAAACGACACCGCTGGTTCTGCTCACACTGCCCTACCCTGTGCTCTGACCTCTTTCTCCCCCCTCTCTCCAGATGAAATCTCGCGTCTTGTGACGGCCGGCCGCCCAACAACCTGCCCGCTTGACCCTATCCCCTCCTCTCTTCTCCAGACCATCTCCGGTGACCTTCTCCCTTACCTCACCTCGCTCATCAACTCATCCCTGACCGCTGGCTACGTCCCTCCCGTCTTCAAGAGAGCGAGAGTTGCACCCCTTCTGAAAAAACCTACACTCGATCCCTCCGATGTCAACAACTACAGACCAGTATCCCTTCTTTCTTTTCTCTCCAAAACTCTTGAACGTGCCGTCCTTGGCCAGCTCTCCCGCTATCTCTCTCAGAATGACCTTCTTGATCCAAATCAGTCAGGTTTCAAGACTAGTCATTCAACTGAGACTGCTCTTCTCTGTATCACGGAGGCACTCCGCACTGCTAAAGCTAACTCTCTCTCCTCTGCTCTCATCCTTCTAGACCTATCGGCTGCCTTCGATACTGTGAACCATCAGATCCTCCTCTCCACCCTCTCCGAGTTGGGCATCTCCGGAGCGGCCCATGCTTGGATTGCGTCCTACCTGACAGGTCGCTCCTACCAGGTGGCGTGGCGAGAATCTGTCTCCTCACCACGCGCTCTCACCACTGGTGTCCCCCAGGGCTCTGTTCTAGGCCCTCTCCTATTCTCGCTATACACCAAGTCACTTGGCTCTGTCATAACCTCACATGGTCTCTCCTATCATTGCTATGCAGACGACACACAATTAATCTTCTCCTTTCCCCCCTCTGATGACCAGGTGGCGAATCGCATCTCTGCATGTCTGGCAGACATATCAGTGTGGATGACGGATCACCACCTCAAGCTGAACCTCGGCAAGACGGAGCTGCTCTTCCTCCCGGGGAAGGACTGCCCGTTCCATGATCTCGCCATCACGGTTGACAACTCCATCGTGTCCTCCTCCCAGAGCGCTAAGAACCTTGGCGTGATCCTGGACAACACCCTGTCGTTCTCAACTAACATCAAGGCGGTGGCCCGTTCCTGTAGGTTCATGCTCTACAACATCCGCAGAGTACGACCCTGCCTCACACAGGAAGCGGCGCAGGTCCTAATCCAGGCACTTGTCAACTCCCGTCTGGATTACTGCAACTCGCTGTTGGCTGGGCTCCCTGCCTGTGCCATTAAATCCCTACAACTCATCCAGAACGCCGCAGCCCGTCTGGTGTTCAACCTTCCCAAGTTCTCTCACGTCACCCCGCTCCTCCGCTCTCTCCACTGGCTTCCAGTTGAAGCTCGCATCCGCTACAAGACCATGGTGCTTGCCTACGGAGCTGTGAGGGGAACGGCACCTCAGTACCTCCAGGCTCTGATCAGGCCCTACACCCAAACAAGGGCACTGCGTTCATCCACCTCTGGCCTGCTCGCCTCCCTACCACTAAGGAAGTACAGTTCCCGCTCAGCCCAGTCAAAACTGTTCGCTGCTCTGGCCCCCCAATGGTGGAACAAACTCCCTCACGACGCCAGGACAGCGGAGTCAATCACCACCTTCCGGAGACACCTGAAACCCCACCTCTTTAAGGAATACCTAGGATAGGATAAAGTAATCCTTCTCACCCCCCCCCCCCTTAAAAGACCTAGATGCACTATTGTAAAGTGGCTGTTCCACTGAATGTCATAAGGTGAAAGCACCAATTTGTAAGTCGCTCTGGATAAGAGCGTCTGCTAAATGACTTAAATGTAAATGTAAATGTAAATGTAAATGTCAGGTTTTCTTCTGGTTACCACAGCACATTTTACAAACATATTTCCTACTTTCCAAACACAACAGTGGTCAAATAGGTTTTTGTGAATGTGACAACATGTGGCTCCACAGATTATGTTTTTGACATGCATTTGACATACGGCATTATATTTGTGAGTGGCGTTTTAAAGATGTACAATACGGCATCCAGATTAGGACATCTTCCAACTGGCTCATTCATACCCCTCCTCTCCTCTGTAACTATTCCCCAGGTTGTTGCTGTAAATGAGAACGTGTTCTCAGTTAATTTACCTGGTAAAACAAGGGTTCAATAGTTTTGTCCTGTTAAATGATGGGAAATCAGCTGGTTGGGTTTCGTCTTGAAGCCTAAATCTCCATATTTAGGAAATTACAAACAGGTGGGACCTGATCCTAGATCAACACTCCTATGAGACTTTATGACCTGATCCTAGATCACCTACTCTGAGACTCTTTATAACCTGATCCTAGATCACCTACTCTGAGACTCTTTATGACCTGATCCTAGATCACCTACTCTGAGACTCTTTATGACCTGATCCTATATCACCTACTCTGAGACTATTTATAACCTGATCCTAGATCACCTACTCTGAGACTCTTTATGACCTGATCCTAGATCAAGCACTCCTGGTGAGAGACTCTTTATGACCTGATCCTAGATCAAGCACTCCTGGTGAGAGACTCTTTATGACCTGATCCTAGATCAAGCACTCCTGGTGAGAGACTCTTTATGACCTGATCCTAGATCACCACTCCTACTGAGAGACTCTTTATGACCTGATCCTAGATCACCATTCCTACTGAGACTCTTTATGACCTGATCCTAGATCACCACTCCTACTGAGAGACTCTTTATGACCTGATCCTAGATCACCACTCCTACTGAGACTATGACCTGATCCTAGATCACCACTCCTACTGAGACTCTTTATGACCTGATCCTAGATCACCACTCCTACTGAGACTCTTTATGACCTGATCCTAGATCACCACTCCTACTGAGACTCTTTATGACCTGATCCTAGATCACCACTCCTACTGAGAGACTCTTTATGACCTGATCCTAGATCACCACTCCTACTGAGACTATGACCTGATCCTAGATCACCACTCCTACTGAGACTCTTTATGACCTGATCCTAGATCACCACTCCTACTGAGACTCTTTATGACCTGATCCTAGATCACCACTCTTACTGAGAGACTCTTTATGACCTGATCCTAGATCACCACTCCTACTGAGAGACTCTTTATGACCTGATCCTAGATCACCACTCCTACTGAGAGACTCTTTATGACCTGATTCTAGATCACCACTCCTACTGAGAGACTCTTTATGACCTGATCCTAGATCACCACTCCTACTGAGAGACTCTTTATGACCTGATCCTAGATCACCACTCCTACTGAGAGACTATTTATAACCTGATCCTAGATCACCTACTCTGAGACTCTTTATGACCTGATCCTAGATCAAGCACTCCTGGTGAGAGACTCTTTATGACCTGATCCTAGATCAAGCACTCCTGGTGAGAGACTCTTTATGACCTGATCCTAGATCACCACTCCTACTGAGAGACTCTTTATGACCTGATCCTAGATCACCATTCCTACTGAGACTCTTTATGACCTGATCCTAGATCACCACTCCTACTGAGAGACTCTTTATGACCTGATCCTAGATCACCACTCCTACTGAGACTATGACCTGATCCTAGATCACCACTCCTACTGAGACTCTTTATGACCTGATCCTAGATCACCACTCCTACTGAGACTCTTTATGACCTGATCCTAGATCACCACTCCTACTGAGACTCTTTATGACCTGATCCTAGATCACCACTCCTACTGAGACTCTTTATGACCTGATCCTAGATCACCACTCCTACTGAGAGACTCTTTATGACCTGATCCTAGATCACCACTCCTACTGAGAGACTCTTTATAACCTGATCCTAGATCACCACTCTTACTGAGAGACTCTTTATGACCTGATCCTAGATCACCACTCCTACTGAGAGACTCTTTATGACCTGATCCTAGATCACCACTCCTACTGAGAGACTCTTTATGACCTGATTCTAGATCACCATTCCTACTGAGACTCTTTATGACCTGATCCTAGATCACCACTCCTACTGAGAGACTCTTTATGACCTGATTCTAGATCACCACTCCTACTGAGAGACTCTTTATGACCTGATCCTAGATCACCACTCCTACTGAGAGACTCTTTATGACCTGATCCTAGATCACCACTCCTACTGAGACTATCACCTGATCCTAGATCACCACTCCTACTGAGACTCTTTATGACCTGATCCTAGATCACCACTCCTACTGAGACTCTTTATGACCTGATCCTAGATCACCACTCCTACTGAGAGACTCTTTATGACCTGATCCTAGATCACCACTCCTACTGAGAGACTCTTTATAACCTGATCCTAGATCACCACTCTTACTGAGAGACTCTTTATGACCTGATCCTAGATCACCACTCCTACTGAGAGACTCTTTATGACCTGATCCTAGATCACCACTCCTACTGAGACTCTTTATGACCTGATTCTAGATCACCACTCCTACTGAGAGACTCTTTATGACCTGATTCTAGATCACCACTCCTACTGAGAGACTCTTTATGACCTGATCCTAGATCACCACTCCTACTGAGAGACTCTTTATGACCTGATCCTAGATCACCACTCCTACTGAGAGACTCTTTATGACCTGATCTTAGATCACCTACTCTGAGACTCTTTATGACCTGATCCTAGATCACCTACTCTGAGACTCTTTATAACCTGATCCTAGATCACCTACTCTGAGACTCTTTATAACCTGATCCTAGATCACCACTCCTACTGAGAGACTCTTTATGACCTGATCCTAGATCACCTACTCTGAGACTCTTTATAACCTGATCCTAGATCAACACTCCTACTGAGACTCTTTATGACCTGATTCTAGATCACCTACTCTGAGACTCTTTATGACCTGATCCTATATCACCTACTCTGAGACTCTTTATGACCTGATCCTAGATCACCTACTCTGAGACTCTTTATGACCTGATCCTAGATCACCACTCCTACTGAGAGACTCTTTATAACCTGATCCTAGATCACCTACTCTGAGACTCTTTATGACCTGATCCTAGATCAGCAATCTTACTCTGAGTCTTTATGAATATGGGACCAGGATATGAGCTGCCACTGGTTTAATTTGGTGACAATGTTTACTCACCCTCTTCTCCAAACTCTCTTTAAAGGCCTATAATCCCCTTTTGCACCCTCTCCCCTGGTTGAAAGAAAATCAAATCCAACACAAGCGTCTGGATCAGAAAGTATTACAATAACATGTTATGTAGAAACAGAAGTCATCATACAATCCATTACTGTCCGTAACATTGTAGCGTTAGGTTAGAGCAAGGCATATAGTTAACGTTAGCTAAAGTTAGCTAGCTAGCTAATTGTACTTGAGAAGGTCTGGTACTTATGCACTACTAGCTAGCTAGTTTGATATCAAATTATGTACTTCTATTTACCATTTGTATGTGTCGTGAACCTCCAGGAGGGTGACTAATGGCGACACAACAATAAGAATTGGGTTCTTGATGCGTCCCATTTTCTTGACTACGAGCGAAGCTAGCTGATAAATCAAGCTCTTGCCGAACCCAGTCGGGAGAAAAGCGAAAATATCTTCTCCACAGAGAAAAGCGTTCAATGCAGTTATTTGCTGTGAAGTTCTGCCCTCCAGTTCTGATATAGCTGCTGCTATAGCAGGACCAACTTTCTCAAGAGCAGCCATTGTTATGATTCTTCTTCTTCTATGGTATATTTAATGTGAAAATCAAACCAAATGTTATTTGTCACATACACATGGTCACATACACATGGTTATCAGATGTTAGTGTAGCGAAATGCTTGTGCTTCTCCCCCTACTGTGTGGGTTGGAAACAGGATTCCCAAAAATGGAATACAAAATACCAAAACAAGTACCAAACCACCAAAAAATGCAAAAATAAACTAAACTAAATCAAAACAACTTTTCTGTAAAATATCTAATAAAACAGATCTGATCCCTACACAGGCTCAGGTAGCCTAGTGGTTAGAGTGTAGAGGCGGCAGGTAGCCTAGTGGTTAGAGTGTAGAGGCGGCAGGTAGCCTAGTGGTTAGAGTGTAGAGGAGGCAGGTAGCCTAGTGGTTAGAGTGTAGAGGCGGCAGGTAGCCTAGTGGTTAGAGTGTAGAGGCGGCAGGTAGCCTAGTGGTTAGAGTGTTGGAGTAGTAACCGAAAGGTCGCAAGATGTAATCCCTGAGCTGACAAGGTTAAAGTCTGTCGTTCTGCTCCTGAACAAGGCAGTTAACCCACTGTTCCGAGGCAGTCATTGAAAATAAGAATTTGTTTTTAACTGACTTGGGAGGGTGGGTCTTCCGGTGACAGATCCACTTGCAAGTCTTCAGTCCCAAAAACATGTCTGCTGCAGCCACAATAATGTCCAGTTTCTTAGATTTCTTTCAGACTTTCAGACTTACAGTTCATAACTGTGGCAATGAACTCCACAAAATCCATATTTTTAACACACAGGGTATATTTTGCCTGGAAGCAAGCCTTTATTACAGGGTGTGGTGAGTCCACTACCACAGCATCACTTGTTTTATCAATGATTATAATGGCCTCCGCATAGGAGACTGTGATTTACCTTTCAATCTCCTTCACCCTTACAGGGCACTCCAGGAACTAGGGATACCCACCTCAATCTCCTTCGCCCTTACAGGGCACTCCAGGAACTCAGGATCCCCACCTCAATCTCCTTCAACCTTACAGGGCACTCCAGGAACTAGGGATCATGATCCCCACCTCAATCTCCTTCACCATTACAGGGCACTCCAGGAACTAGGGATCATGATCCCCATCTCAATCTCCTTCGCCCTTACAGGGCACTCCAGGAACTCAGGATCCCCACCTCAATCTCCTTCACCCTTACAGGGCACTCCAGGAACTCAGGATCATGATCCCCACCTCAATCTCCTTCACCCTTACAGGGCACTCCAGGAACTCAGGATCCCCACCTCAATCTCCTTCACCCTTACAGGGCACTCCAGGAACTAGGGATCATGATCCCCACCTCAATCTCCTTCACTCTTACAGGGCACTCCAGGAACTAGGGATCATGATCCCCACCTCAATCTCCTTCACCCTTACAGGGAACTCCAGGAACTAGGGATCATGATCCCCACCTCAATCTCCTTCACCATTACAGGGCACTCCAGGAAATAGGGATCATGATCCCCACCTCAATCTCCTTCACCATTATAGGGCACTCCAGGAACTCAGGATCATGATCCCCACCTCAATCTCCTTCACCCTTACAGGGCACTCCAGGAACTAGGGATCATGACCCCCACCTCAATCTTCTTCACCCTTACAGGGCACTCCAGGAACTAGGGATCATGATCCCCACCTCAATCTCCTTCACCCTTACAGGGCACTCCAGGAACTAGGGATCATGATCCCCACCTCAATCTCCTTCACCCTTACAGGGCACTCCAGGAACTAGGGATCATGATCCCCACCTCAATCTCCTTCACCCTTACAGGGCACTCCAGGAACTAAGGATCATGATCCCCACCTCAATCTCCTTCACTCTTACAGGGCACTCCAGGAACTAGGGATCATGATCCCCACCTCAATCTCCTTCACCCTTACAGGGCACTCCAGGAACTAGGGATCATGATCCCCACCTCAATCTCCTTCACCCTTACAGGGCACTCCAGGAACTAGGGATCATGATCCCCACCTCAATCTCCTTCACCCTTACAGGGCACTCCAGGAACTAGGGATCATGATCCCCACCTCAATCTCCTTCACTCTTACAGGGCACTCCAGGAACTAGGGATCATGATCCCCACCTCAATCTCCTTCACCCTTACAGGGCACTCCAGGAACTAGGGATCATGATCCCCACCACAATTACAACACCGTTGTCCTTCCACACACAATTCTTCAATAAACATTGTCTGCACACACTATAAACATGGCCAAATCCTTTACAGTTCTCACACTGCAGTGATTTGGGAACGAAAAGCTCTTACAGCGTATCTAACATAACCAAACTTCACATGTGAAGGTTGGTGCTCTTTATAAAAAAACAGGACTGACAGACTTTCTTCTTTTTCTCCATTCACCCAGCGTGTCAGACGCCGGGCACCAACCACACCAGGAATTCTCTTCAGGTGTTCAACCTGAACATCCGTCATCACCCCTGAGATGACTCCTTTGACTGTTGCTCTACTCCGAAGTTCAAAACACAATTCTAATTATTTTGAGGCTCATTGCAATCTTCCTCTGTTTTTCAGAATTACCATTGATCAAAAGAAAGTCCACACCTGGTCACTCTGACAGACTCCACTTTTTCCAGCGCATACTTCACCATTTACACACCTCAAAGCGGTCTCCCAATATGCATCTTTACTCAATAAACGCATCCCGACAAGAAGCGACTCGACAAGAAGCGATTTTAGACAATTTCGTTTTTGTTCCAGTTCTACCACTGTTGTCCACTCAGAACATTCATTTTCACCAACTTTACTCGTCGTGCTGCTCGATTCCAACCTGTCATCCACTTCCGCCATCTTTCGACTCCTGCGTTCTTTGTCATCATCAACTAAATCACCCCCACAGATTATCAGAGGATGTTGATTGGTCCGGCCATGCCGCTATATGGCGAACAGAAGGGAGGGGCTCAAACAGTTTCAATCTGGTTGTGTCAAGACTATATCCAAAGACAGCATAGTATGAAGATAGGCAGCCAAAATCCCTGATCACACTTGTAGACGATGTCATGGCAACGTTGGCTAGCTAAGCTCATGCTCAGAAACACGTCATCGGGTCTAATGGTCATTTAGCGCAAAACTGAGCATGCGCAGGCGTCAAATCAAAGGCACACCTTCGTTATTAAGTTGTTTAGATGAACATTCAAACATGTCAGGTTGTCATATTCACGAGGTTGGAGTAATAACATGATATAATACATAAGACATTAGCTCGAATGTTGTGCCTTTAGTTTTGGAGAAAATTAACAACTAAAGATGAATGTTTTACTATTCTCATTGACTTCTCAAACCCCTGCTTGGTCTGTTTGGTCTGCTTGGTCTGCTTGGTCTGCCTGGTCTGATTGGTCTACCTAGTCTGCTTGGTCTGCCTGGTCTGTTTGGTCTGCTTGGTCTGTTTGGTCTGTGTGGTCTGCCTGGTCTGCTTTGTCTGCTTGGTCTGCTTGGTCTACCTGGTCTGCTTGTTCTGCTTGGTCTACCTGGTCTGCTTGGTCTACCTGGTCTGCTTGGTCTACCTGGTCTGCTTGGTCTGCCTGGTCTGCCTGGTCTGTTTGGTCTGCGTGGTCTGCCTGGTCTGCCTGGTCTGCCTGGTCTGCCTGGTCTGCTTGGTCTGCCTGGTCTGCTTGGTCTACCTGGTCTGCTTGGTCTACCTGGTCTGCGTGGTCTGCGTGGTCTGCGTGGTCTGCTTGGTCTGCTTGGTCTGCCTGGTCTGCTTGGTCTGCCTGGTCTGATTGATCTGCTTGGTCTGCCTGGTCTGCCTGGTCTGCTTGGTCTACCTGGTCTGCTTGGTCTACCTGGTCTGCTTGGTCTGCCTGGTCTGCTTGGTCTGCCTGGTCTGCCTGGTCTGCTTGGTCTACCTGGTCTGCTTGGTCTACCTGGTCTGCGTGGTCTGCGTGGTCTGCGTGGTCTGCTTGGTCTGCTTGGTCTGCCTGGTCTGCTTGGTCTGCCTGGTCTGATTGATCTGCTTGGTCTGCCTGGTCTGCCTGGTCTGCTTGGTCTACCTGGTCTGCTTGGTCTACCTGGTCTGCTTGGTCTGCCTGGTCTGCTTGGTCTACCTGGTCTGCTTGGTCTGCTTGGTCTGCCTGGTCTGTTTCACAAGCGTTCCCAGAAGTCTCGCAATGTTGCGCCTCTGGGTTTAGAAACTGCTGTGCTGTGCTGAAACTCCATGTAGCAAAACAGAATGTAAGCTTGCGAGATCAGGATGGTTCCTTATGAGGCTAAGAGTGTTCATTGAGATCGGAAGGGTTAGATCCCTGGTCAAGTCATTCAAACCAAAGACTCCAAAAAATGTGACTTGATTCCGTTTTGCTTGACACTCAGCATTAAGGAGATGGATTAGGGGTAAGGCCTTATGACAGACTAGTGTCCTGTCCAGACGGTGTACTTGTACATGCCTCAAACTACAGAATCAGGAGATGGGCTCCTGCCCCTATGGGCCATTCTGGATCGGACTCGGCTAACTTTTTTCGAAAGGCTTATTTACCTACCTAATTATAACAGTAGCAGCAGCAACTATAGAAACAGCTATATTGATTGTGTGTCTGATTTTGAATTTGACACGATACAAAGTCTGGATCTACGCTTGAGGGCTGACTGATTTCTATCTCTATTCAAAGTTGCAATAAAAATTATCAGTTGTTGGGCATCGGCATCTCAGTGTAGCATCAGTTGTAAATTGGTCGATGCCATTTTGTCTGGCAGTACGATGCGGGTGATCCAACAATGGCTTACCAACCATTTAGAATCTGGTAGCTGTATGCTATGCTCACACCTCCAATGAATTCATAGCTGGCTTGATATTGGCTCATACGAGTACGAATTACCGACATCAGAAATGTAAATGACAGATTTCAAAATGCTAATATGAATAGCCTATACAGTCTTCAAAAAGCACAGGAACAGTCTTGAAAACATTTTATAATAAACAGGAAGGAAAAGTAATCTCTGTCACATTCATATGAAGCCAAAGTCATATACAATATCCATCAAAGCTGTTGGAAACATGTAAAACATGCATATTAGGAGAACAATGAAATTGAGTTCAATAGCTGCAGATTTTCTTTAAAGATTAAAATAAGCACAATCTGCAAGTGATAATGCAAAGATGGTGTGATTGTCTCATGAGTCCTAAATAATTGTAGTCTTCTCCAAGTCACAACCCGTGTAGTCTTCTCCAAGTCCCAACCCATGTAGTCTTCTCCAAGTCCCAACCCATGTCGTCTTCTCCAAGTCCCAACCCATGTAGTCTTGTCCTTGTCCAAACCCATGTAGTCTTCTCCAAGTCCCAACCCATGTAGTCTTCTCCAAGTCTCAACCCGTGTAGTCTTCTCCAAGTCCCAACATGTGTAGTCTTCTCCAAGTCCCAACCCGTGTAGTCTTCTCCAAGTCCCATTCCGTGTAGTCTTCTCCAAGTCCCAACCCGTGTAGTCTTCTCCAAGTTCCAACCCGTGTAGTCTTCCCCAAGTCCCAACCCGTGTAGTCTTCTCCAAGTCCCATTCCGTGTAGTCTTCTCCAAGTCCCAACCCGTGTAGTCTTCTCCAAGTCCCATTCCGTGTAGTCTTCTCCAAGTCCCAACCCGTGTAGTCTTCTCCAAGTTCCAACCCGTGTAGTCTTCCCCAAGTCCCAACCCGTGTAGTCTTCTCCAAGTCCCATTCCGTGTAGTCTTCTCCAAGTTCCAACCAGTGTAGTCTTCTCCAAGTCCCAACCCATGTAGTCTTCTCCAAGTCCCAACCCATGTACTCTCTCCAAGTCCCAACCCAAGTAGTCTTATCCAAGTCCCATACCGTGTAGTCTTATGCAAGTCCCAACCCATGTAGTCTTTTCCAAGTCCCAACCCATGTAGTCTTCTCCAAGTCCCAACCCATGTAGTCTTCTCCAAGTCCCAACCCATGTAGTCTTCTCCAAGTCCCAACCCATGTACTCTCTCCAAGTCCCAACAAAAGTAGTCTCCTCTAAGTCCCATACCGTGTAGTCTTCTCCAAGTCCCAACCCGTGTAGCCTTCTCCAAGTCCCAACCCGTGTAGTCTCATCCTTGTCCAAACCCGTCTAGTCTTGTCCTTGTCCAAACCCGTGTAGTCTTCTCCAAGTCCCAACCCCTGTAGTCTTCTCCAAGTCCCATTCCGTGTAGTCTTTTCCAAGTCCCAACCCGTGTAGTCTTCTCCAAGTCCCATTCCGTGTAGTCTTCTCCAAGTCCCAACCCGTGTAGTCTTCTCCAAGTTCCAACCCGTGTAGTCTTCCCCAAGTCCCAACCCGTGTAGTCTTCTCCAAGTCCCATTCCGTGTAGTCTTTCACTTTATTACAGTGAAATAATACCATGCTATTGTTTGAGGAGAGTGCACAGTTATGAACTTGAAAATGTATTAATAAACCAATTAGGCACATTTGGGAAGTCTTGATACAACATTTTGAACAGATATGCAATGGTTCATTGGATCAGTCTAAAACTTTGCACATACACTGTTGCCATCTAGTGGCCAAAATCTAAATTGTGCCTGGGCTGGAATAATACATTATGGCCTTTCTCTTGCATTTCAAAGATGATGGTACAAACAAAATACAAAAAAATGCAAGTTTTTTCTTTGCGTGATCTTTTATAGGATCTAATGTGTTATATTCTCCTACATTAATTTCACATTTCCACAAACTTCAAAGTGTTCCCTTTCAAATGATATCAAGAATATGCATATCCTTGCTTCAGGGCCTGAGCTACAGTTAGATTTGGGTATGTCATTTTAGGAGAAAATGTTTAAAAAGGGACGGCTCCTTATTAACCACTAGGCTACCTACAGCCCCTAGATCTGATGTAGCATCTGATCAATCAATCAATGATCATGCAAAAACACAGATATTGAAAAAATCAAACTGATATAGAGCATGCTGGGAAATATGACAATGATGGGTGTGGTTTACACAGAGTAAAAATGACACACCCCAACACTGGGGTTGGTTTACACCACCAAAGAGTGTTAATTTACCTCTTCGTTACACTGAAATATTAACGATGATAAATCAACACTAGGTAACAATTTGATGGGTACAAATATTACCATACAGGGTTAAAGTTTAAACACTAAACACCACTAATATTCAAGGCACTATTTAAGAGAAAGAACAGACAATACAACAACAATCTGATTCAGAATCAGAAAGGTTCTATTTAGAACTTATTTACAACATTCTGACCTTCCAAAGAATCATCAAGAACCCAATCTTCCAAAAACAGTTCTTGGGATGAAAAAGGGTTTTTCAGGTTGAACCATTTGCCTTGTAAAGAACCCTCATCATCCAAAAAAGTGATGAGAATGGTTCTTGGTAGAATCCTATCGCTTGGTAGAGAACGCTTTTGGAGTGTTGTGTATGTGGGGTTACTGTGTGTGTGCATGTGTATATATGCAAGTGGTATGATGTGTGTGTGTTAAGGTGTGTGAGATGTTCTGTACCTGGTCGTAATAGGACGGTAGTCCAGGGACAGCTCTGAGAAATGGGGAATCCTCTTGGCCCACTTCACCAGAGAGAATAGCTGCTTATCTGCTGCCTGGCAGATATTGGTGACCGGATCATCTGTCTATTAGACAGGGGCATGTAAAACTCAATGATCAGCTATGACAGAGGACACTGGCTATAGGAGGAACACAGTGAGAGAGGACACTGGCTATAGGAGGAACACAGTGAGAGAGGACACTGGCTATAGGAGGAACACAGTGAGAGAGGACACTGGCTATAGGAGGAACACAGTGAGAGAGGACACTGGCTATAGGAGGAACACAGTGAGAGAGGACACTGGCTAGGAACACAGTAGGAGGAACACAGTGAGAGAGGACACTGGCTATAGGAGGAACACAGTGAGAGAGGACACTGGCTATAGGAGGAACACAGTGAGAGAGGACACTGGCTATAGGAGGAACACAGTGACAGAGGACACTGGCTATAGGAGGAACACAGTGAGAGAGGACACTGGCTATAGGAGGAACACAGTGAGAGAGGACACTGGCTATAGGAGGAACACAGTGAGAGAGGACACTGGCTATAGGAGGAACACAGTGAGAGGGGACACTGGCTATAGGAGGAACACAGTGAGAGAGGACACTGGCTATAGGAGGAACACAGTGACAGAGGACACTGGCTATAGGAGGAACACAGTGAGAGAGGACACTGGCTATAGGAGGAACACAGTGAGAGAGGACACTGGCTATAGGATGAACACAGTGACAGAGGACACTGGCTATAGGAGGAACACAGTGAGGAACACAGTGAGTGAGAGGACACTGGCTATAGGAGGAAACACAGTGAGTGAGAGAGGACACTGGCTATAGGAGGAACACAGTGAGAGAGGACAGAGGAACACAGTGACAGAGGACACTGGCTATAGGAGGAACACAGTGAGAGAGGACACTGGCTTAGGAGGAACACAGTGAGAGGACACTGGCTATAGGAGGAACACAGTGAGAGAGGACACTGGCTATAGGAGGAACACAGTGAGAGGACACTGGCTATAGAGGAACACAGTGACACTGGCTATAGGAGGAACACAGTGACAGAGGACACTGGCTATAGGAGGAACACAGTGAGAGAGGACACTGGCTATAGGAGGAACACAGTGAGAGAGGACACTGGCTATAGGAGGAACACAGTGAGAGAGGACACTGGCTATAGGAGGAACACAGTGAGAGAGGACACTGGCTATAGGAGGAACACAGTGACAGAGGACACTGGCTATAGGAGGAACACAGTGAGAGGACACTGGCTATAGGAGGAACACAGTGAGAGAGGACACTGGCTATAGGAGGAACAGTGAGAGGGGACAGTGAGAGAGGACACTATAGGTGAACACACAGAGGACACTGGCTATAGGAGGAACACAGTGAGAGAGGACACTGGCTATGAGAGGAGGAACACAGTGAGAGAGGACACTGGCTATAGGAGGAACACAGTGAGAGAGGACACTGGCTATAGGAGGAACACAGTGACAGAACACTGGCTATAGGAGGAACACAGTGAGAGAGGACACTGGCTATAGGAGGAACACAGTGAGAGGACAGGACACAGTGAGAGAGGACACTGGCTATAGGAGGAACACAGTGAGAGAGGACACTGGCTATAGGAGGAACACAGTGACAGAGGACACTGGCTATAGGAGGAACACAGTGAGAGAGGACACTGGCTATAGGAGGAACACAGTGAGGAGGACACAGTGACAGTGAGAGGGACACTGGCTATAGGAGGAACACAGTGACAGAGGACACTGGCTATAGGAGGAACACAGTGAGAGAGGACACTGGCTAGTGAGAGAGGACACTGGCTATAGGAGGAACACAGGAGAGGAACACAGTGAGAGAGGACACTGGCTATAGGAGGAACACAGAGGGGACACTGGCTATAGGAGGAACACAGTGAGAGAGGACACTGGCTATAGGAGGAACACAGTGAGAGGACACTGGCTATAGGAGGAACACAGTGAGAGAGGACACTGGCTATAGGAGGAACACAGTGAGACACTGGCTATAGGAGGAACACAGTGAGGACACTGGCTATAGGAGGAACACAGTGACAGAGGACACTGGCTATAGGGAGGAGAGGACACTATAGGAGGAACACAGTGAGACACTGGCTATAGGAGGAACACAGGGACACTGGCTATAGGAGGAACACAGTGAGAGAGGACACTGGCTATGAGAGGACACTGGCTATAGGGAACACAGTGAGAGAGGACACTGGCTATAGGAGGAACACAGTGAGTGAGAGGACACTGGCTATAGGAGGAACACAGTGAGAGGACACTGGAGGAGGAACACAGTGGACACTGGCTATAGGAGGAACACAGTGAGAGAGGACACTGGCTATAGGAGGAACACAGTGAGAGAGGACACTGGCTATAGGAGGAACACAGTGAGAGAGGACACTGGCTATAGGAGGAACACAGTGAGAGAGGACACTGGCTATAGGAGGAACACAGTGAGAGGACACTGGCTATAGGAGGAACACAGTGAGAGAGGACACTGGCTATAGGAGGAACACAGTGAGAGAGGACACTGGCTATAGGAGGAACACAGTGAGAGAGGACACTGGCTATAGGAGGAACACAGAGAGAGGACACTGGCTATAGGAGGAACACAGTGAGAGAGGACACTGGCTATAGGAGGAACACAGTGAGAGAGGACACTGGCTATAGGAGGAACACAGTAGTGACAGAGGACACTGGCTATAGGAGGAACACAGTGACAGAGGACACTGGCTATAGGAGGAACACAGTGAGAGAGGACACTGGCTATAGGAGGAACACAGTGAGAGAGGACACTGGCTATAGGAGGAACACAGTGAGAGAGGACACTGGCTATAGGAGGAACACAGTGAGAGAGGACACTGGCTATAGGAGGAACACAGTGAGAGAGGACACTGGCTATAGGAGGAACACAGGAGGAACACACTGGCAGTGACAGAGGACACTGGCTATAGGAGGAACACAGTGACAGAGGACACTGGCTATAGGAGGAACACAGTGAGAGAGGACACTGGCTATAGGAGGAACACAGTGAGAGAGGACACTGGCTATAGGAGGAGACACTGGCTATAGGAACACACTGGCTATGAACACAGAGAGGACACTGGCTATAGGAGGAACACAGTGAGAGAGGACACTGGCTATGAGAGGACAGGAGGAACACAGTGAGAGAGGACACTGGCTATAGGAGGAACACAGTGAGAGAGGACACTGGCTATAGGAGGAACACAGTGAGAGAGGACACTGGCTGAACACAGCTACAGGAGGAACACAGTGAGAGAGGACACTGGCTATAGGAGGAACACAGTGACAGAGGACACTGGCTATAGGAGGAACACAGTGACAGAGGACACTGGCTATAGGAGGAACACAGTGACAGAGGACACTGGCTATAGGAGGAACACAGTGAGAGAGGACACTGGCTATAGGAGGAACACAGTGACAGTGAGAGAGGACACTGGCTATAGGAGGAACACAGTGAGAGGACACTGGCTATAGGAGGAACACAGTGACAGAGGACACTGGCTATAGGAGGAGGAACACAGTGAACACAGTGAGAGGACACTGGCTATAGGAGGAACACAGTGACAGAGGACACTGGCTATAGGAGGAACACAGTGAGAGAGGACACTGGCTATAGGAGGAACACAGTGAGAGAGGACACTGGCTATAGGAGGAACACAGTGAGAGAGGACACTGGCTATAGGAGGAACACAGTGACAGAGGACACTGGCTATAGGAGGAACACAGTGAGAGAGGACACTGGCTATAGGAGGAACACAGTGAGAGAGGACACTGGCTATAGGAGGAACACAGTGAGAGAGGACACTGGCTATAGGAGGAACACAGTGAGAGGACACTGGCTATAGGAGGAACACAGTGACAGAGGACACTGGCTATAGGAGGAACACAGTGACAGAGGACACTGGCTATAGGAGGAACACAGTGAGAGAGGAACACAGTGAACACAGTGAGAGGACACTGGCTATAGGAGGAACACAGTGACAGAGGACACTGGCTATAGGAGGAACACAGTGACAGAGGACACTGGCTATAGGAGGAACACAGTGAGAGAGGACACTGGCTATAGGAGGAACACAGTGACAGAGGACACTGGCTATAGGAGGAACACAGTGAGAGAGGACACTGGCTATAGGAGGAACACAGTGACAGACTTCTGTCATAGGGGAGTGACAAAAAATATCTGCAGGACATGTAGGCATAGTTCACTGTCAAGTCTGAATAACAGATACAGAGATTGATATATTAGAGACATGGACAAACAGAGGCTTGTTGGACATAGTAACGGAGTTGCATGCGTTGCCTGGCCATGTAGGCTTCAGTCTTGGTATTGAAAGCCAGTTCAGCATTCAGCATCTTCTCAGATGATGTCCTCGCTAAAACTACTGGTGGACTCCACCTGCTCCTGATGACGCTCCTGATGACACTCGTGCTGACGCTCCTCCTGATGACGCTCCTCCTGATGACGCTCCTCCTGATGACGCTCCTCCTGATGACGCTCCTGCTGATGACGCTCCTCCTGCTGACGCTCCTCCTGCTGACGCTCCTCCTGATGACGCTCCTCCCGATGACGTTCCTGATGACGCTCCTGATGATGCTCCTCCTGATGACGCTCCTCCTGATGACGCTCCTGCTGATGACGCTCCTCCTCCTGACGCTCCTCCTGCTGACGCTCCTCCTGATGACGCTCCTCCTGATGACGCTCCTCCTGATGATGCTCCTCCTCCTGACGCTCCTCCTGCTGACGCTCCTCCTGATGACGCTCCTCCTGATGATGCTCCTCCTGATGACGCTCCTGCTGATGATGCTCCTCCTGATGACGCTCCTGATGACGCTCCTCCTGATGACGCTCCTCCTGATGACGCTCCTCCTGCTGACGCTCCTCCTGATGACGCTCCTGCTGATGACGCTCCTCCTGATGACGCTCCTCCTGATGACGCTCCTCCTGCTGACGCTCCTCCTGATGACGCTCCTCCTGATGACGCTCCTCCTGATGACGCTCCTCCTGATGACGCTCCTCCTGCTGACGCTCCTCCTGCTGACGCTCCTCCTGATGACGCTCCTCCCGATGACGTTCCTGATGACGCTCCTGATGATGCTCCTCCTGATGACGCTCCTGATGACGCTCCTCCTGATGACGCTCCTGCTGATGACGCTCCTCCTGATGACGCTCCTCCTGATGACGCTCCTGCTGATGACGCTCCTCCTGCTGACGCTCCTCCTGCTGACGCTCCTCCTGATGATGCTCCTCCCGATGACGTTCCTGATGACGCTCCTGATGATGCTCCTCCTGATGACGCTCCTGATGACGCTCCTCCTGATGACGCTCCTGCTGATGACGCTCCTCCTCCTGACGCTCCTCCTGCTGACGCTCCTCCTGATGACGCTCCTCCTGATGACGCTCCTCCTGATGATGCTCCTCCTGATGACGCTCCTGCTGATGATGCTCCTCCTGATGACGCTCCTGATGACGCTCCTCCTGATGACGCTCCTCCTGATGACGCTCCTCCTGATGACGCTCCTCCTGATGACGCTCCTCCTGATGACGCTCCTCCTGCTGACGCTCCTCCTGATGACGCTCCTGCTGATGACGCTCCTCCTGATGACGCTCCTCCTGATGACGCTCCTCCTGATGACGCTCCTCCTGATGACGCTCCTCCTGATGACGCTCCTCCTGATGACGCTCCTCCTGCTGACGCTCCTCCTGATGACGCTCCTCCTGATGACGCTCCTCCTGATGACGCTCCTCCTGATGACTCTCCTCCTGATGACGCTCCTCCTGATGACGCTCCTGATGACGCTCCTCCTGACTCTCCTGATGACGCTCCTCCTGATGACGTTCCTGATGACGCTCCTGCTGATGACGCTCCTCCTGATGACTCTCCTCCTGCTGACGCTCCTCCTGATGACGCTCCTCCTGATGACGCTCCTCCTGATGACGCTCCTCCTGATGACGCTCCTGATGACGCTCCTCCTGATGACGCTCCTCCTGATGACGCTCCTCCTGATGACGCTCCTCCTGATGACTCTCCTCCTGATGACGCTCCTCCTGATGACGCTCCTGACGCTCCTGATGACGCTCCTCCTGACTCTCCTGATGACGCTCCTCCTGATGATGACGCTCCTCCTGATGACGTTCCTGATGACGCTCCTGCTGATGACGCTCCTCCTGATGACTCTCCTCCTGCTGACGCTCCTCCTGATGACGCTCCTCCTGATGACGCTCCTCCTGATGACGCTCCTGATGACGCTCCTCCTGATGACGCTCCTCCTGATGACGCTCCTGCTGATGACGCTCCTCCTGATGACGCTCCTCCTGCTGACGCTCCTCCTGATGACGCTCCTCCTGATGACGCTCCTCCTGACCTCCTGATGACGCTCCTCCTGATGATGCTCCTCCTGATGACGCTCCTCCTGCTGACGCTCCTCCTGCTGACGCTCCTTCTGCACTGCTGCCAAACACATATCCACAGGGCCTTTCATATACTCCCTACCTGTCTCCTGGTCTCCTGTTAGTGTCTGGGGGTCACATAGCTACCTACACAAACACTCAGGACTAGATTAGAAAGTGTGTGACATTGTAGTGTTTTACTTACCAGGAGGGTCCAAAGACGGGCTTCCTGAAAATGACTTTTTCCAGGTGGAGATCAAATCCTGCCCCTTGTGAAAAGAAACATGATAATCTCACTATAAAACAACATGTACATGTATGCAAACATCATCGTAGCTAGCCTAGCAGCTAAACATGGTTTATTGTTGCAAGAATTCACAGTTATTTGTTGTCAAATAAAGAAATAAATGTATTCGTCAGCCAATGTTAGATTTGAACTGTTTTGTAAGCAGAATGGCTAGCTAGCTAGATAAAGTCTAGCTAGTTAGCTAGCTAGCTAGAAGATGAATAGGCTTAAAAAATCATCTCTGGTACTCCCTAGCAAGCAACGCATTAGCAAGTAAGCTAGCTAGCTAAATAAATTATCTGCAAGTGAGCTAGCTAGCTAGCTAGGTGTTTTGGCTTTGTAGCTACTTAGCTAACATTAGCTAGTTAACATGACTCAATGAAGGTCGCATATTCTCCCTGCCTGAGAAAAATAATATTAAGATTAACACTTACTGAACGTTCATATCAACCTTGTTTGTAACTAGGCAAGATAGCTTAGCTATGCTAGTTTAGCTAGCCCATACTAACTACCTAGCATCAGCTAATCTTGTTTGATTGGACTGTTTGTTCAGTCAATCCAAACTTCATGTTAATTAATCAAATTTACTTGAAACTCACCCTTGGTCGTTTTACTCCTCCATGATCAATCCCATGCAGAAAGAACAAGCTACCAGTCTAAAAACGACTGATAGATATCAGCAAGATCAGGAAGTCATGAATCCTTCAAAATAAAAGTACTTTTCTGTAAACTGTGTAAATTAAGATTATCGTAACAATCGTTGGATATTATAAAAATTGAACACATCTTATACGGGTGATCAAACACATGCATTCCTAAAACAAATTATGTCATATATTTGTTTTTATACATAATAATTCAGCCTAAATGGGAACATGAGAACTGAGTAAGTCCTAACATGGATGCCATGATTAACATTTGCATACTGATCTGTAAAACGCAACTCACAAATATAGGAGCCAACTCACAAATATACGAGCCAACTCACAAATATATGAGCCAACTCACAAATATACGAGCCAACTCACAAATATACGAGCCAACTCACAAATATACGAGCCAACTCACAAATATATGAGCCAACTCACAAATATAGGAGCCAACTAGGAGCCAACAAATATAGGAGCAACTCACAAATATAGGAGCCAACTCACAAATATAGGAGCCAACTCACAAATATACGAGCCAACTCACAAATATATGAGCCAACTCACAAATATAGGAGCCAACTCACAAATATATGAGCCAACTCACAAATATATGAGCCAACAAATATAGAGCCAACTCACAAATATACGAGCCAACTCACAAATATACGAGCCAACTCACAAATATATGAGCCAACTCACAAATATATGAGCCAACTCACAAATATAGGAGCCAACTCACAAATATAGGAGCCAACTCACAAATATACGAGCCAACTCACAAATATATGAGCCAACTCACAAATATACGAGCCAACTCACAAATATATGAGCCAACTCACAAATATACTAGCCATCTCACAAATATACAAACCAACTCACAAATATATGAGCCAACTCACAAATATACTAGCCAACTCACAAATATACGAGCCAACTCACAAATATATGAGCCAACTCACAAATATACAAACCAACTCACAAATTTATGAGCCAACTCACAAATATACGAGCCAACTCACAAATATATGAGCCAACTCACAAATATATGAGCCAACTCACAAATATACGAGCCAACTCACAAATATATGAGCCAACTCACAAATATATGAGCCAACTCACAAATATATGAGCCAACTCACAAATATATGAGCCAACTCACAAATATACAAACCAACTCACAAATATATGAGCCAACTCACAAATATATGAGCCAACTCACAAATATATGAACCAACTCACAAATATACGAGCCAACTCACAAATATATGAGCCAACTCACAAATATATGAGCCAACTCACAAATATATGAGCCAACTCACAAATATATGAGCCAACTCACAAATATAGGAGCTAAAAAAATGAACAGTAAACATTACACATACAGAAGTTTCAAAACAATAAAGACATTACAAATGTCATATTATATATATACAGTGTTTTAACAATGTACAAATGGTAAAGGACACAAGATAAAATAAATAAGCATAAATATGGGTTGTATTTACAATGGTGTGTGTTCTTCACTGGTTGCCCTTTTCTCGTGGCAACAGGTCACAAATCTTGCTGCTGTGATGGCACACTATCTATCTATCTATCTATCTATCTATCTATCTATCTATCTATCTATCTATCTATCTATCTATCTATCTATCTATCTAATCTATCTAAACTATCGCCATACACTTACATCTTAAACACTGCATCCAAAAGACACACACACACACACACACACACACACACACACACACACACACACACACACACACATTCATTTTAAGACTCACTCAGTCTACTTTCCTACCTGTTTGTGCATCTCAATGTTGAGTCCATAAGACATCTCATAGTACTGAAAGACAAAGACAAACATTTATCTTCAGCCTCTTATCATTTTCTACTTTCTGTTTCTTACACAGTAGAATCTCACAGACAGTAGAACCACACAGTAGAATCTCACAGACAGTAGAACCACACAGTAGAATCTCACAGACAGTAGAACCACACAGTAGAACCACACAGTAGAATCTCACAGACAGTAGAACCACACAGTAGAATCTCACAGACAGTATAACCACACAGTAGAACCACACAGTAGAATCTCACAGACAGTAGAACCACACAGTAGAATCTCACAGACAGTAGAACCACACAGTAGAATCTCACAGACAGTAGAACCACACAGTAGAACCACACAGTAGAATCTCACAGACAGTAGAACCACACAGTAGAATCTCACAGACAGTAGAACCACACAGTAGAATCTCACGGACAGTAGAACCACACAGTAGAATCTCACAGACAGTAGAACCACACAGTAGAATCTCACAGACAGTAGAACCACACAGTAGAATCTCACAGACAGTAGAACCACACAGTATAATCTCACAGACAGTAGAACCACACAGTAGAATCTCACAGACAGTAGAACCACACAGTAGAATCTCACAGACAGTAGAACCACACAGTAGAATCTCACAGACAGTAGAACCACACAGTAGAATCTCACAGACAGTAGAACCACACAGTAGAATCTCACAGACAGTATAACCACACAGTAGAACCACACAGTAGAATCTAGAACCACACAGTATAATCTCAGACAGTAGAACCACACAGTAGAATCTCACAGACAGTAGAACCACACAGTAGAATCTCACAGACAGTAGAACCACACAGTAGAACCACACAGTAGAATCTCACAGACAGTAGAACCACACAGTAGAATCTCACAGACAGTAGAACCACACAGTAGAATCTCACGGACAGTAGAACCACACAGTAGAATCTCACAGACAGTAGAACCACACAGTAGAATCTCACAGACAGTAGAACCACACAGTAGAATCTCACAGACAGTAGAACCACACAGTAGAATCTCACAGACAGTAGAACCACACAGTAGAATCTCACAGACAGTAGAACCACACAGTAGAATCTCACAGACAGTAGAACCACACAGTAGAATCTCACGGACAGTAGAACCACACAGTAGAATCTCACGGACAGTAGAACCACACAGTAGAATCTCACAGACAGTAGAACCACACAGTAGAATCTCACAGACAGTAGAACCACACAGTAGAATCTCACGGACAGTAGAACCACACAGTAGAATCTCACAGACAGTAGAACCACACAGTAGAATCTCACAGACAGTAGAACCACACAGTAGAATCTCACGGACAGTAGAACCACACAGTAGAATCTCACAGACAGTAGAACCACACAGTAGAATCTCACAGACAGTAGAACCACACAGTAGAATCTCACAGACAGTAGAACCACACAGTAGAATCTCACAGACAGTAGAACCACACAGTAGAATCTCACAGACAGTAGAACCACACAGTAGAACCACACAGTAGAACCACACAGTAGAACCACACAGTAGGATTTTCAACATTGCAGAAACAATTTTATTTTTGGCAACACAAGTTTACAATTTTAATGTAGAAAATTAAGACAAATAGCATGGACAACATTGTTGTCACCCCAGAGCTAGTACTTGTTTCAAATCGCAAACTTAGGTTGACAAAAATATAATTCCTTCTGCAATGTTAAAAATCCAAATACAATATGTTATCAAAGTAGAAATAGGGAACTATTGAATAAAAGTGACCGTAACTCTCTCTCTCTCTCTCACACACACACACACACACACACACACACACACACACACACACACACACACACGCTACATGAAGCTCACCATAACATAGTGTCTCTGCATCTCTGTCTTCTCACTGGACAGTTTCTCACACTCCAGTTTCAGACTGAGGACAGAGAGAGACATCAACACATAGTATCCAGTCCGGTTGTGGTCTGGTCTGGTCTGGTCTGGTCTGGTCTGGTCTGGTCTGGTCTGGTCTGGTCTGGTCTGGTCTGGTCTGGTCTGTTCTGAGACATCAACACATACTATCCAGTCAGGTTGTAGTTGGTCTGGTCTGATCTAGTATGGTCTGGTCTGGTCTGTTCTGAGACATCAACACATACTATCCAGTCAGGTTGTAGTTGGTCTGGTCTGGTCTGGTCTGGTCTGGTCTGGTCTAGTATGGTCTGGTCTGGTCTGGTCTGATCTAGTATGGTCTGGTCTGGTCTGAGACATCATCACATACTATCCAATCAGGTTGTGGTCTGGTCTGGTCTGGTCTGGTCTGGTCTGGTCTGATCTGGTCTGGTCTGGTCTGAGACATCAACACATACTATCCAATCAGGTTGTGGTCTGGTCTGATATGATCTAGTATGGTCTGGTCTGGTATGATCCCCCCTGGGGTGTGTGTGTGTGTTTCACCATATAGACCCCCCCCCCCCTGGGGGTGTGTGGTTCACTATATAGACCCCCCTGGGGTGTGTGTGGTTCACTATATAGACCCCCCCCCCTGGGGTGTGTGTGTATTTCACTATATAGACCCCCCTGGGGTGTGTGTGTATTTCACTATATAGACCCCCCTGGGGTGTGTGTGTATTTCACTATATAGACCCCCTCCCCCTGGGGTGTGTGTGTATTCCACTATATAGACCCCCCCTGGGGTGTGTGTGTGTATTGCACTATATAGACCCCCCGGTGTGTGTGTGTGTATTGCACTATATAGACCCCCCTGGGGTGTGTGTGTATTGCACTATATAGACCCCCGGGGTGTGTGTGTGTGTATTGCACTATATAGACCCCCCCTGGGGTGTGTGTGTATTCCACTATATAGACCCCCTGGGGTGTGTGTGTATTTCACTATATAGACCCCCCCCCTGGGGTGTGTGTGTATTCCACTATATAGACCCCCCTGGGGTGTGTGTGTATTCCACTATATAGACCCCCCCCCCCGGGGTGTGTGTGTATTTCACTATATAGACCCCCCCCCCGGGGTGTCTGTGTATTTCACTATATAGACCCCCCTGGGTGTGTGTGTATTTCACTATATAGACCCCCCTGGGGTGTGTGTGTATTTCACTATATAGACCCCCTCCCCTGGGGTGTGTGTGTATTCCACTATATAGACCCCCCCTGGGGTGTGTGTGTATTGCACTATATAGACCCCCGGGGTGTGTGTGTGTGTATTGCACTATATAGACCCCCCCTGGGGTGTGTGGGTGTGTGTGTATTCCACTATATAGACCCCCCTGGGGTGTGTGTGTATTTCACTATATAGACCCCCCTGGGGTGTGTGTGTATTTCACTATATAGACCCCCCTGGGGTGTGTGTGTATTCCACTATATAGACCCCCTGGGGTATGTGTGTATTTCACTATATAGACCCCCCTGGGGGTGTGTGTATTTCACTATATAGACCCCCCTGGGGTGTGTGTGTATTTCACTATATAGACCCCCTGGGGTGTGTGTGTATTCCACTATATAGACCCCCCCTGGGGTGTGTGTGTATTCCACTATATAGACCCCTCCCTGGGGTGTGTGTGTATTCCACTATATAGACCCCCCCTGGGGTGTGTGTGTATTTCACTATATAGACCCCCCTGGGGTGTGTGTGTATTTCACTATATAGACCCCCCCCCTGGGGTGTGTGTGTATTCCACTATATAGACCCCCCCCTAGCGGTGTGTGTGTATTGCACTATATAGACCCCCCTGGGGGGTGTGTGTGTGTGTATTGCACTATATAGACCCCCCTGGGGGTGTGTGTGTATTCCACTATATAGACCCCCCTGGGGGGGTGTGTGTGTATTTCACTATATAGACCCCCCTGGGGTGTGTGTGTATTTCACTATATAGACCCCCCCCCTGGGGTGTGTGTGTATTCCACTATATAGACCCCCCCCTGGGGTGTGTGTGTATTCCACTATATAGACCCCCCGGGGTGTGTGTGTATTTCACTATATAGACCCCCCCTGGGGTGTGTGTGTATTTCACTATATAGACCTCCCCCTGGGGTATGTGTGTATTTCACTATAGACCCCCCGGGGTGTGTGTGTATTTCACTATATAGACCCCCCTGGGGTGTGTGTGGGGTGTTTCATTTATATAGACCTCCCCCCTGGGGTGGGGTGTGTGTATTTCACTATATAGACCCCCCCCCTGGGGTGTGTGTGTATTTCAGTATATAGACCCCCCTGGGGTGTGTGTGTATTTCACTATATAGACCCCCCCCCTGGGGTGTGTGTGTATTTCACTATATAGACCCCCCCCCTGGGGGGTGTGTGTGTATTGCACTATATAGACCCCCCTGGGGTGTGTGTGTGTGTATTTCACTATATAGACCCCCGCCCCCTGGGGTGTGTGTGTATTTCACTATATAGACCCCCCCCTGGGGTGTGTGTATTTCACTATATAGACCCCTCCCCCTGGGGTGTGTGTGTATTTCACTATATAGAGTACACTAGACCCCCTGGGGGGTGTGTGTGTATTCCACTATATAGACCCCCCCCTGGGGTGTGTGTGTGTATTCCACTATATAGTATGTGTGTATTTCCCCCCCTGGGGTGTGTGTGTATTCCACTGTATAGACCCCCTGGGGTGTGTGTGTATTGCACTATATAGACCCCGCCCCTGTGTGTGTGTATTTCCCCCCTGGGGTGTGTGTGTATTCCACTATATAGACCCCCCTGGGGGTGTGTGTGTGTATTGCACTATATAGACCCCCCTGGGGTGTGTGTGTGTGTGTTGCACTATATAGACCCCCACCCCCCTGGGGTGTGTGTGTATTCACTATATAGACCCCCCCTGGGGTGTGTGTGTATTCCACTATATAGACCCCCCCCCTTGGGTGTGTGTGTATTCCACTATATAGACCCCCCCAGGGTGTGTGTGTATTCCACTATATAGACCCCCCCTGGGGTGTGTGTGTATTGCACTATATAGACCCCCGGGGTGTGTGTGTGTGTATTGCACTATATAGACCCCCTGGGGTGTGTGTGGGTATTCCACTATATAGACCCCCTGGGGTGTGTGTGTATTGCACTATATAGACCCCCCCTGGGGTGTGTGTGTATTCCACTATATAGACCCCCCTGGGGGTGTGTGTGTATTCCACTATATAGACCCCCCCCTTGGTGTGTGTGTATTTCACTATATAGACCCCCCTGGGGGTGTGTGTGTATTCCACTATATAGACCCCCCCCCTGGGGTGTGTGTGTATTCCACTATATAGACCCCCCTTTGGTGTGTTTGTATTCCACTATATAGACCCCTCTGGGGTGTGTGTGTATTCCACTATATAGACCCCTCTGGGGTGTGTGTGTATTCCACTATATAGACCCCCCTGGGGTGTGTTTGTATTCCACTATATAGACCCCCTCTGGGGTGTGTGTATTCCACTATATAGACCCCCCCCTGGGGTGTGTTTGTATTCCACTATATAGACCCCCTGGGGTGTGTGTGTATTTCACAATATAGACCCCCCCCCCCCCTGGGGTGTGTTTGTATTCCACTATATAGACCCCCTCTGGGGTGTGTGTGTATTTCACTATATAGACCCCCCCCCCCCTGGGGTGTGTGTTACCTGTGAAACTGAGCCTGTAGGAACTGAAACTCCTCCTTGATGCGGTCACATGACTCTGACACAGTGAACTTGAAGGGCTGGCCCGGCTGGTGAGGTACCTGGGGGGGGTCAACAACAATAACAACATATCAAAAGGCCCCTCCTGGTAAGAGCACATCACATAGAACAAATTGAGAACACCATTGTGTTCGTGAGAGTCTCATCTTTCCATGGAGGGGTCATAATAGTGTTCAGCTCTTTGGAAAATGTCCTTTGACCTCATGCCTTGGTTTTTGCTCTGACATACACTGTCAACTGTGGGACCTTATATAGACATTCAAATCATGTCCAATCAATTGAATTCACCACAGGTGGACTCCAATCCAGTTGTAGAAACTTCTCAAGGATGATCAATGGAAACAGGATGCACCTGAGCTCAATTTTGAGTCTCATAGAAAAGGGTCTGAATACTTATGTAAATAAGGTGTAAGGTTATATTTTATATATATACACATATATTTGAAAAAATGTGTAAAAAGCTGAGACACTATGAGGGAGGACAGTAACAGGAGACACTATGAGCTGAACATAACAGGAGACACTATGAGCTGAACATAACAGGAGACACTATGAGCTGAACATAACAGGAGACACTATGAGCTGAACATAACAGGAGACACTATGAGCTGAACATAACAGGAGACACTATGAGCTGAACATAACAGGAGACACTATGAGCTGAACATAACAGGAGACACTATGAGCTGAATATAACAGGAGACACTATGAGCTGAACATAACAGGAGACACTATGAGCTGAACATAACAGGAGACACTATGAGCTGAACATAACAGGAGACACTATGAGCTGAACATAACAGGAGACACTATGAGCTGAACATAACAGGAGACACTATGAGCTGAACATAACAGGAGACACTATGAGCTGAACATAACAGTCAGTGGAAGGGAGGACAGTAGAAGGAGACACTATGAGCTGAACATAACAGGAGACACTATGAGCTGAACATAACAGGAGACACTATGAGCTGAACATAACAGTCAGTAGAAGGGAGGACAGTAGAAGGAGACACTATGAGCTGAACATAACAGGAGACACTATGAGCTGAACATAACAGGAGACACTATGAGCTGAACATAACAGTCAGTAGAAGGGAGGACAGTAGAAGGAGACACTATGAGCTGAACATAACAGGAGACACTATGAGCTGAACATAACAGGAGACACTATGAGCTGAACATAACAGGAGACACTATGAGATGAACATAACAGGAGACACTATGAGCTGAACATAACAGGAGACACTATGAGCTGAACATAACAGTCAGTAGAAGAGAGGACAGTAGAAGGAGACACTATGAGATGAACATAACAGTCAGTAGAAGGGAGGACAGTAACAGGAGACACTATGAGCTGAACATAACAGCCAGTGGAAGGGAGGACAGTAACAGGAGACACTATGAGCTGAACATAACAGGAGACACTATGAGCTGAACATAACAGGAGACACTATGAGCTGAACATAACAGGAGACACTATGAGCTGAACATAACAGGAGACACTATGAGATGAACATAACAGGAGACACTATGAGCTGAATATAACAGGAGACACTATGAGCTGAACATAACAGTCAGTGGAAGGGAGGACAGTAGAAGGAGACACTATGAGATGAACATAACAGGAGACACTATGAGCTGAACATAACAGCCAGTGGAAGGGAGGACAGTAGAAGGAGACACTATGAGCTGAACATAACAGTCAGTAGAAGGGAGGACAGTAACAGGAGACACTATGAGCTGAACATAACAGGAGACACTATGAGCTGAACATAACAGTCAGTGGAAGGGAGGACAGTAGAAGGAGACACTATGAGCTGAACATAACAGGAGACACTATGAGCTGAACATAACAGGAGACACTATGAGCTGAATATAACAGGAGACACTATGAGCTGAACATAACAGGAGACACTATGAGCTGAATATAACAGGAGACACTATGAGCTGAACATAACAGGAGACACTATGAGCTGAACATAACAGGAGAAGAAGAGAGGACAGTAGAAGGAGACACTATGAGCTGAACATAACAGTCAGTAGAAGGGAGGACAGTAACAGGAGACACTATGAGCTGAACATAACAGCCAGTGGAAGGGAGGACAGTAACAGGAGACACTATGAGATGAACATAACAGGAGAGACTATGAGCTGAACATAACAGGAGACACTATGAGCTGAATATAACAGGAGACACTATGAGCTGAACATAACAGTCAGTAGAAGGGAGGACAGTAACAGGAGACACTATGAGCTGAACATAACAGTCAGTGGAAGGGAGGACAGTAACAGGAGACACTATGAGCTGAACATAACAGTCAGTAGAAGGGAGGACAGTAACAGGAGACACTATGAGCTGAATATAACAGTCAGTAGAAGGGAGGACAGTAACAGGAGACACTATGAACTGAACATAACAGGAGACACTATGAGCTGAACATAACAGTCAGTGGAAGAGAGGACAGTAACAGGAGACACTATGAGCTGAACATAACAGGAGACACTATGAGCTGAACATAACAGGAGACACTATGAGCTGAACATAACAGTCAGTAGAAGAGAGGACAGTAGCAGGAGACACTATGAGCTGAACATAACAGTCAGTAGAAGAGAGGACAGTAACAGGAGACACTATGAGCTGAACATAACAGGAGACACTATGAGCTGAACATAACAGGAGACACTATGAGCTGAACATAACAGGAGACACTATGAGCTGAACATAACAGTCAGTAGAAGAGAGGACAGTAACAGGAGACACTATGAGCTGAACATAACAGGAGACACTATGAGCTGAACATAACAGGAGACACTATGAGCTGAATATAACAGGAGACACTATGAGCTGAACATAACAGGAGACACTATGAGCTGAACATAACAGTCAGTAGAAGGGAGGACAGTAGAAGGAGACACTATGAGCTGAACATAACAGTCAGTGGAAGGGAGGACAGTAACAGGAGACACTATGAGCTGAACATAACAGTCAGTAGAAGAGAGGACAGTAACAGGAGACACTATGAACTGAACATAACAGGAGACACTATGAGCTGAACATAACAGGAGACACTATGAGCTGAATATAACAGGAGACACTATGAGCTGAACATAACAGGAGACACTATGAGCTGAACATAACAGGAGACACTATGAGCTGAACATAACAGGAGACACTATGAGCTGAACATAACAGGAGACACTATGAGCTGAACATAACAGGAGACACTATGAGCTGAACATAACAGGAGACACTATGAGCTGAACATAACAGGAGACACTATGAGCTGAACATAACAGGAGACACTATGAGCTGAATATAACAGGAGACACTATGAGCTGAACATAACAGGAGACACTATGAGCTGAACATAACAGGAGACACTATAAGCTGAACATAACAGGAGACACTATGAGCTGAACATAACAGGAGACACTATGAGCTGAACATAACAGGAGACACTATGAGCTGAACATACCAGGAGACACTATGAGCTGAACATAACAGGAGACACTATGAGCTGAACATAACAGTCAGTGGAAGGGAGGACAGTAACAGGAGACACTATGAGCTGAACATAACAGGAGACACTATGAGCTGAACATAACAGGAGACACTATGAGCTGAACATAACAGGAGACACTATGAGCTGAACATAACAGGAGACACTATGAGCTGAACATAACAGGAGACACTATGAGCTGAACATAACAGGAGACACTATGAGCTGAACATAACAGGAGACATTATGAGCTGAACATAACAGGAGACACTATGAGCTGAACATAACAGTCAGTAGAAGGGAGGACAGTAACAGGAGACACTATGAGCTGAACATAACAGTCAGTGGAAGAGAGGACAGTAACAGGAGACACTATGAGCTGAACATAACAGTCAGTGGAAGGGAGGACAGTAACAGGAGACACTATGAGCTGAACATAACAGTCAGTAGAAGAGAGGACAGTAACAGGAGACACTATGAGCTGAACATAACAGGAGACACTATGAGCTGAACATAACAGTCAGTGGAAGGGAGGACAGTAACAGGAGACACTATGAGCTGAACATAACAGGAGACACTATGAGCTGAACATAACAGTCAGTGGAAGGGAGGACAGTAACAGGAGACACTATGAGCTGAACATAACAGGAGACACTATGAGCTGAACATAACAGTCAGTGGAAGAGAGGACAGTAACAGGAGACACTATGAGCTGAACATAACAGTCAGTGGAAGGGAGGACAGTAACAGGAGACACTATGAGCTGAACATAACAGTCAGTAGAAGGGAGGACAGTAACAGGAGACACTATGAGCTGAACATAACAGTGGAAGAGCCTTTATATTTCCCATAAATATTGATGCCAAATGTTTTGTCTCTGCCTACAAATCGTCCCACTCCTAAAAGGTTGGCATTATCCTATATGCAAATCGCCCCACTCCTAAAAGGAAGGCTTCATCCTCTATGCAAATGGTCCCACTCCTAAAAGGTAGTTTGGATGAAAAGCATGCCCAAATTAAACGGCCTGCTACTTGCGCCCAGAAGACACGATATGCATATAACTGGTAGATTTGGATAGAAAAAACACGCTAAAGTTTCCAAAACTGTTAAAATAGTGTCTGTGAGTACAACAGAAATGATTTAGCAGGCAAAAACCTGAGAAAAATCCATTCAGGAAGTAGTTTTTTTTTTGGTTTTGTAGTTTTCTATTCAATGCCATTACAGTATCCATTGACTTTAGGACTACATTTGCAGTTCCTATGCCTTCCACTAGATGTCAACAGTCTTTAGAAATCGTTTCAGGCTTGTATTCTTATAAATGAGGGAGTAAGACCAGTGTGAATGAGTGTCACAGAGCTTTTCCATGCGCGCGACCGAGAGAGTTCATTTCTTGTTTACCTTTTATATTGACGACGTTATTGTCCGGTTGAAATATTATAGATCATTAAGGCTAAAAAAACAAACTGAGGATTGAATATAAACATCGTTTGACATGTTTCTATGAACTTTACGGATACAATTAGGATGTTTTAGTCTGATTGTTTTGACTGAGTTTGAGCCTATGGATTACTGAAGAAAATGCGCAAACAAAACTGAGGTTTTTGGATATAAAGAGACTTCATCTAACAGAAGGAACATTTATTGAGTAAATTAATGTCTTCTGATTGCCACCATATGAAGATCATCAAAGGTAAGGGATTCATTTCATCTCTATTTCTGAGTTTTGTAACGCTTCTGCTTGGCTGGTTACTGTTATAATAATTTGTCAACTGGGCTATGTTCTGGGCTAGGTATGTTCTGGGCTAGGTATGTTCTGGGCTAGGTATGCTTTCGCCAAAAAGCATTTTATAAATATGACACTGTGGTTGGTTTAACAAAGAGTTAATCTTTAAACCTATGTAAAATATGTTTTGTTTTCTGAATTTTTACAATGAGCATTTCTGTAATTGAATTTGGCGCTCTGCAATCTCACTGGATGTTGGCCAGATGGGATGCTAGCGTCCCACATACCCTAGAGAGGTTAACGACCATTCCACAGGTCCATGTTCATTAATAATTGTTTATGGATCATTGAACAAGCAGGGAAACAGTGTTTAAACCCTTTACAATGATGATCTGTGAAGCTAGCGTCCCAGTGAGGTTATCCTATATGCAAATCGTCCAGCTGTTAAAAGGCAGGATTTATCCTCTATGCAAATCGTTCCACTCCTAACAGGTAGGCTTTATCCAATATGCAAACCATCCCACTCTTAAAAGGTAGGTGTTATCCTCTATGCAAACCATCCCACTCCTAAAAGGTAGGTGTTATCCTATATGCAAATCATCCCACTCCTAAAAGGTAGGCTTTATCCTCAATGCAAATTGTCCCACTCCTAACAGGTAGGCTTTATCCAATATACAAATCGTTTTACTTCTTAAAGGTAGGATTTACCATATAAGCAAATTGTTCAGCTCCTGAAGGATAGCTTTATCCTATATGCAAATCGTCCCAATCCCAAAAGACAGGCATTATCCTATATGCAAATCGTCTTACTCCTAAACGGTAGGCATGATCCTATATGCAAATCGTCTTACTCCTAAACGGTAGGCATTATCCTATATGCAAAGCGTCTTACTCCTGAAAGGTAGGCATTATCCTATATGCAAATCGTCCCTCTCCTTTTTTTACCTTTATTTTACTAGGTAAGTCAGTTAAGAACAAATTCATATTTTCAATGATGGCCTAGGAACAGTGGGTTAACTGCCTGTTCAGGGGCAGAACAACAGATTTATACCTTGTCAGCTCTGGGGTATGAACTTGCAACCTTCCGGTTACTAGTCCAACGCTCTAACCGCTACCCTGCTGCCCAAATCATCTAGCTCCTTAAAGGTAGGCTTTATCCAAAATGCAAAACATCCCACTCCTAACAGGCAGGCTTATCGTCCCACTCCTGAAAGGCAAGCTTTATCCTCTATGCAAATTGTCCAGCTCCTAAAAGGTATGATTTATCCTCTATTTAAATCATCCCAGTCCTAAAAGGTAGGCTTTATCCTATATGCAAATTATCCCACTCCTAAAGGGTAGGCATTATCCTATATACAAAACATCCCACTCCTAAAGGGTAGGCATTATCCTATATACAAAACATCCCACTCCTAAAGGGTAGGCTTTATCCTATATGCAAATTATCCCACTCCTAAAGGGTAGGCATTATCCTATATGCAAATCGTCAAGATCCTAAAAGACAGGCATTATCCTCTATGCAAAACATCCCACTCCTAAAAGGTAGGCATTATCCTCTATGCAAAACATCCCACTCCTAAAAGGTAGGCTTTATCCTCTATTTAAATCATTCCAATCCTAAAATGTAGGCATTATCCTATATGCAAATCATCCCACTCCTAAAAGGTAGGCATTGTCCCATATGCAAATCGTCAAGATCCTAAAAGACAGGCATTATCCTATATGCAAAACATCCCACTCCTAATAGGTAGGCTTTATCCTATATGCAAATCGTGAAGCTCTTTAAAGGTAGACTTTATCCTCTATGCAAATCGCCCCACTCCAAAAAGGAAGGCTTTAACATCTCTGGGATATGTGGGACGGTACCGTCCCACCTCACCAACAGCCAGTGAAACTGCATGGCGCCAAATTCAAAACAACAGAAACCCCAGAAATAAAATTCCTCAAACAAGTATTTTAAACCATTTTAAAGATAAACTTCTTGTAAATCCAGCCACAGTGTCCGATTTCAAATAGGCTTTACGGCGAAATCACACCAAACGATTATGTTAGGTCAGCACTAGTCACAGAAACCCATACAGCCATTTTCCAGCCAAGGAGAGGGCTCACAAAAATCAGATATAGTGATTAAATTAACCTTTGATGATCTTCATCAGATGGCACTCACAGGACTTCATGTTACACACAATAAATTCGTGTTTTGTTCGATAAAGTTAATCTTTATGTCCAAAACCTCATTTGAAATTGGTGTGTTATGATCAGAAATGCATTGTCTCAAACAAACATCCGGTGAAAGTGCAGAGAGCCACATCAAATTACAGAAATACTCATAATAAACATTGATAAAAGATACAAGTGTTATGCATGGAAATACATATACACTGCTCCTTAATGCAACCACTGTGTCAGATTTCAAAAATGCTTTACGGCGAAAGCACACCTTGCGATTTTGTTAGGTCAATGATAGTCACAGAAAAACATCCAGCCAGTTTCCAAAGAAGCAGAGGTGTCAGAAAAGTCAGAAATAGCGTTATAAATATTCACTTACCTTTGATGATCTTGATCGGAATGCTCTCCCAGGAATCCCAGTTCTACAATAAATGTTTGTTTTGTTCCTCGCGTTTAGCCCAGTAATCCAAATGCATAATGCGCGATCACAAACATGTGAAACGATGTATAGAATCAATCTTTATCATAAATCTTAATAATCTTTCCAAACCGGAGAGTTCCTTTGTCTTTAGAAATGCAATGGAATGCAGCTACCTGTCACGGGCGCACGCGTGATCAGCTCATGACCTCTGGCTCAAATAGCTCTCTTTCTCTCCCCCTTCACAGTAGAAGCCTGAAACAGTGTTCTAAAGACTGTTGAAATCTAGTGGAAGCCTTAGGAAGTGCAATATGACCCCATAGACACTGTTTATTCGATAATTCGATAGGCAGTGACTTGAAAAACTACAAACCTCAGAATTCCCACTTCCTGGTGGATTTCTTCTCAGGTTCTTGCCTGCCATATGAGTTATGTTATACTCACAGATATCATTCAAACAATTTTAGAAACTTCAGAGTGTTTTCTATCCAAATCTACTAATACTATGCATATTCTAGCTTTTGGGCCTGAGTAGCAGGCAGTTTACTCTGGGCACCTTTTTATCCAAGCTACTCAATACTGCAGTCCCAAAGAAGCTCTATGCAACTTGTCTTGCTCCTAAAAGGTAGGCTTTATCCTCAATGGAAATCATACCACTCCTAAAAGGTAGGCTTTATCCTATATGCATATAGTCCAGCTCCTAAAAGATAGGGATTATCCTGTATGCAAATAGTCTCACTCCTAAAAGATAGGCATTATCCTATATGCAAATCATCCCACTCCTAAAAGGTAGGCTTTACCCTATAAGCAAATTGTCCAGCTATTAACAGGTAGCCTTTATCCTCTATGCAAACCACCCCACTCCTAAAAGGCAGGCTTTATCTGTGCAAATCATCCCACTCCTAAAAGGCAGTCTTTATCTGTGCAAATCATCCCACTCCTAAAAGGCAGGCTTTATCTGTGAAAATCATCCCAGTCCTAAAAGGCAGGCTTTATCTGTGAAAATCATCCCAGTCCTAAAAGGCAGGCTTTATCTGTGAAAATCATCCCACTCCTAAAAGGCAGGCTTTATCTGTGAAAATCATCCCAGTCCTAAAAGGCAGGCTTTATCTGTGCAAATCGTCCCTTTCCTAAAAGGTAGGCTTTAACCTCTATGCAAATCATCCCACTCCTAAAATGAAGGCTTCATCCTCTATTCAAATCATCCCACTCCTAAACGGTAGGCATGATCCTTTATGCAAATCGTCCCACTCCTAAAAAATAGGCATTACCCTAAATGCAAATCGTCCCACTCCTAAAAAGTAGGCATTACCCTATATGCAAATCGTCCAGCTCCTAAAAGGTAGGCATTACCTTATATGCAAAATGTCCCACTCTTAAAATATATGCTTTTTCCTATATGCAAATCGACCCACTACTAACAGGTAGGCTTTATCCTATATGAAAATCGTCCCACTCTAAAAGGTAGGCTTTAGCCTGTATGCAAATCATCCCACTCCTAACAGGTAGGCTTTATCCAATATGCAAATCAATAATAATAATTCTCCTAAAGGTAGACTTTATCCTTTTCCTCCTAAAAGGTAGGCTTTATCCTCTGTGCTCTTGAGGCGAGACAAAGTTTGGTAGAGTCTACGCCTCTTTGTTGGTGACTGGGAAACAGTATGGATTCTTCAACGAAGTTAGTGTTTCCATTCAATGACAGATGACTAGTTTTCATCCACATTTTTTCACTTGAAAAATACTGCACCAAACATTTTAGTTAGATGTAAAATTGTGCGACTTAGATCTCTGCAAAAACGTCCAAATTGCACAGATTTCTTAAATGATCTCAGATGAAATTGGACTATAATAGGGCCAAACAGTAATATTGACGCTTTTCTTTTTCAGTTTTAGCAAAGTTCTTTTCCGAGGGTATGCAAACACAGATTTTCACTTCGCCTAGCCGAGTTCTACAGCCATGGCCAAAAGTTTTGAGAAAGACACAAATATTAATTTTCACAAAGTCTGCTGCCTCAGTTTGTATGATGGCAAGTTGCATATACTCCAGAATGTTATGAAGAGTGATCAGATGAATTGCAATTCATTGCAAAGTCCCTCTGTTTGGTGCAGTATTTCTCAAGTGAAAAAACGTGTGAATGGAAACAATTCCTCTCTTGTTGAATAACAACAAACACTTCATTGAATAACCTGTTGACCAATCGCAGACAGAACTTCGAAAAATTCTGCCAAACAGTGTAAATTCTGTCATAATATATGCATGAACTGCTTTGACTGGGAAGCGTAAGGTAAGCTTTAAAGCCAATTTATGCTTGTTCCGAAATGTGGTCGGAGACACCATATGGATGGTGTGATGCAATTGCGGAGCCTCTGTATTGCATCGCCGTGTGCCTCCCAAATTGTGTAACAATGCGGAGTGCTCCATATAGCTCCCCATTGACATAAACACAAATTGACTTCCTTGACAACTTCCTTCACAACAGGTCTACGCTGCCCTGCAAAGCGCAAGAAGTTTGCATGCCCTGACTTCTGCAGAGGCCATGTCAATGTAAATGCTGCGCATTTCCTTTTGGGCGTGCAAGTTCAGTGCCTGTGGTCTCAATTAAATAGAGAAGACTATATGCATGGGAGGAGAAGCACGGGGCAGTTCTCTTTCAAAGGAAATTAACTTCCTAAATATTTGTATTTATTTATTTTATTTTATTTTTATTTCACCTTTATTTAACCAGGTAGGCCAGTTGAGAACACCTTTATTTAACCAGGTAGGCTAGTTGAGAACACCTTTATTTAACCAGGTAGGCCAGTTGAGAACACCTTTATTTAACCAGGTAGGCCAGTTGAGAACACCTTTATTTAACCAGGTAGGCCAGTTGAGAACACCTTTATTTAACCAGGTAGGCTAGTTGAGAACACCTTTATTTAACCAGGTAGGCCAGTTGAGAACAAGTTCGCATTTGCAACCTGCGACCTGGCCAAGATAAAGCAAAGCAGTGTGACACAGACAACAACACAGAGTTACACATGGAGTAAACAATAAACAAGCCAATAACACAATAAACAAGTCAATGACACAGTAGAGAAAAGAAAGTCTATATACATTGTGTGCAGAAGACATGAGGAGGTAAGGCAATAAATAGGCCATAGGAGCGAATAATTACAATTTAGCAGATTAACACTGGAGTGATACATGAGCAGATGATGATGTGCAAGTAGAGATACTGGTGTGCAAAAGAGCAGAAAAGTAAATCAAATAAAAACAGTATGGGGATGAAGTAGGTAGATTGGGTGGGCTATTTACAGATTAGGCTATAGTTTACTACTTTGCCTGGAAATAAATATTGATCACCCATATTTCTCTCCGTCTGAAAATCGTCCCGCTCCTAAAAGGTAGGCACGTAAGCTCAAGAGAAAGCGCAAGGTTCCGCTGTCTCTCTCTCCAATTCTGCTATTTTCAAACTCCGTCTATCCTATTGACTGATATAATACCGATAGCTTAATATAACCGGCCAAGTGTGAATAGCTGGTCATTTAACCTATTTCTAAGGTTATTTGTGCCCATTTTGATATTGCCTGAGGTGCAAAAATCGGACAAGAAGTTGACGGGCGGACAGGTGTGGCATGAAAAGCATGCAGGTGCGGACGGGAGCGGGATGAATAAATATTTTCTATATTTCGCTCTCTCTTTCTCTCTCTCTGTCCCCCTCTGTCACTCTCAAATACACACAAGACATTCACCCAGATTGCTTCTCTCAGTTTCAGCGGTTTGACAATTTGACAATGCCAGCGATTGTCCAGTTTCCGCGCGATGGCACGGAAACTGATCCAAAGTGATTATGCTTGGCCCGGGTGGGGTGGCATCACGCCCCGCACAGCCCTCTGTCTTGGGTGTGTTGTTGGTGTTGTTGTTCTGACAGAGAGACTCACCGGGTGCCGTGCCTGCGGATACATCTTGCTCAGGTCCCGAATCATTAATAATAGATGTTGAAGTTCATCCACCAACAAACGGGGAACACGGACAGATCCGCCCGTCTCTAGGAGCTACCTGCAGTCAGGTAGAGGTGGTGAGAGCCACTATTTCTGCAGACAACCGCGGGAAAACCTCCACACCTCCGCTGAAACCAAAAATACATTCTATTAATTAACCAGTCAAATATGATGCAACTCCTCCCTCCAAGTGACAAGCTCCGGGTTTTCTCGGCTCTCTTCCATGTGTAGAAGATGAGCAACCACGTATAATGTGTTCAGATGCTGAGCTTGGATAGGCTACAATGCCGTTGGCTCTGCTCCTGTCCTAAGAATATATTTTGTTTCGATTCATGTAGCCTATTCTCTGCTTTCTTTAGATGTATTTTCTTCACCTTCACCAGGTTACCATATCACTTTCTCTACCTTATATCCTCGAATACATCCTGTTCAATCACGCAGCTTCATTCATTTGCAGTTTGCAATACTGCATGTATTGGGAGGATGCTCTGGTTATTAGCGAATCCTGTCAAAACGTTATGTCCGCTAGTTTAAATCCCTTCCGTACATCCGCTCCCGCGTCAGTCCTGCTGACCACCCCTGTCTAGGTACCACCTTCTGATAACACGTTTAGAAGCAACCAGTCGTAAGAACTCTATTATATATTCATAACAAGGAAAAGCGATATCTCCTGTGTCTGGGATATGTAGTTCCAAAACGCACAGAGGCCAGTGAATAATACTTTAAGCTATGTTAAACAAAAACTACATTTTCTTGATGCGTCTCAGCGCAACTCAGACCCGAGGAGGGGTAGATGGTCACAAGGAGCAGAAGTCTTTATAAGCAGCCAATAAGATCATTGAAGAGCACAGAGCGCGTCTGATTATGTTGTCAATCAGCGTCATCTTATCCAATCACCATCTAGAAGAATGAGTTTTACGAATGCTCCCCACGTGGGTAACGTAGCTTTACATCAAGATGCATCCAATGATGTCTCGATGGAGACGCCCCTCCCAGGGAAGGAACGCCTTCCTGTCTGACGTGTAACGGAGAAACGAGGGGACAAGGGAAAGGTTAGTTCAGTTGTCAATCAAAATAACGTGGCGTGTGTTGCAGGCTGCCGGTGAACACATCAAGTGAATTATCTTCCGCTTTGTTCTGCTTGTCTGCGTGCTGCAGAATCACCGCTAATTACTGCTAGATGTTTAAAGAGACGACTTCAACCTCTTTGACACACACACACGCATTCACGCTCGCACACACACACACACACGCATTCACGCTCGCACACACACACACACGCAAACACACACATACACACACACGCACGCACACATACACACGCATACACGCACGCACACACGCAAACACACACATACACACATACACACACACACACACACACACACACACATACACACACACATACATACAGACACATACACACACACACACGCAAACACACACATACACACACATATACAGACACATACACACACACACACACACACACACATATACAGACACATACACACACACACACACACGCAAACACACACATACAGACACATACACACACACACACGCAAACACACACATACAGACACATACACACACACACACACGCAAACACACACATACACACGCAAACACACACATACAGACGCACACACGCAAACACACACGCAAACACACACATACACACACACACACACACACACACACACGCGCGCATACACGCAAACATGCAAACACATACACACATACAGACACACACATACACACATACAGACACACACACGCAAATACACACGCAAACACACACATACACACACACGCGCGCGCGCGCATACACGCAAACACGCAAACACATACACACACACATACACACATACAGACACACACATACACACATACAGACACACACACGCGCATACACGCAAACACACACATACACACACACATACACACATACAGACACACACACGCAAACACACACGCAAAACACACACACACACACACACACACACACACACACACACACACACACACACACACGTGCGCGCGCGCAAACACATACACACACACACACACACACACATACAGACACACACAGACACACACAGAGAGAGACACCGGTGCGTAATGATGACAGAGATACACACACAGAGAGAGACACCGGTGCGTAATGATGACAGAGATACACACACAGAGAGAGACACCGGTGCGTAATGATGACAGAGATGCCTGTTGTTTGGCTCCATGTAGCCACGGTGATAACGACTCTCTGACTGAGCAGCTGGGTCCTTGCAAAAAAAGATAGCAGTTTTGAAACTGCAGTAAAAGTGCAGTAACTGCAGACGACTGTAGTATTTTGGACAAAGTATTCGCGGAATAATTGCAGTGCTGAATGACAGCTAGTGAAGTATGGATATAATTGGTGGATTTTTGTCCTTTATACCTGGTTAGTAACATGGAAGTTAGGCAGGTACAGTGTTATACCTGGTTATTAACATGGTAGTTAGGCAGGTACAGTGTTATACCTGGGTATTAACATGGTAGTTAGGCAGGTACAGTGTTATACCTGGTTATTAACATGGTAGTTAGGCAGGTACAGTGTTATACCTGGTTATTAACATGGTAGTTAGGCAGGTACAGTGTTATACCTGGGTATTAACATGGTAGTTAGGCAGGTACAGTGTTATACCTGGTTAGTAACATGGTAGTTAGGCAGGGACAGTGTTATATCTGGTTATTAACATGGTAGTTAGGCAGATACAGTGTTATACCTGGGTATTAACATTGTAGTTAGGCAGGTACAGTGTTATACCTGGGTATTAACATGGTAGTTAGGCAGGTACAGTGTTATACCTGGGTATTAACATGGTAGTTAGGCAGGTACAGTGTTATACCTGGTTATTAACATGGTAGTTAGGCAGGTACAGTGTTATACCTGGGTATTAACATGGTAGTTAGGCAGGTACAGTGTTATACCTGGTTATTAACATGGTAGTTAGGCAGGTACAGTGTTATACCTGGTTATTAACATGGTAGTTAGGCAGGTACAGTGTTATACCTGGGTATTAACATGGTAGTTAGGCAGGTACAGTGTTATACCTGGTTAGTAACATGGTAGTTAGGCAGGGACAGTGTTATATCTGGTTATTAACATGGTAGTTAGGCAGATACAGTGTTATACCTGGGTATTAACATTGTAGTTAGGCAGGTACAGTGTTATACCTGGGTATTAACATGGTAGTTAGGCAGGTACAGTGTTATACCTGGGTATTAACATGGTAGTTAGGCAGGTACAGTGTTATACCTGGTTATTAACATGGTAGTTAGGCAGGTACAGTGTTATACCTGGTTATTAACATGGTAGTTAGGCAGGTACAGTGTTATACCTGGGTATTAACATGGTAGATAGGCAGGTACAGTGTTATACCTGGTTAGTAACATGGTAGTTAGGCAGGTACAGTATTATACCTGGGTATTAACATGGTAGTTAGGCAGGTACAGTGTTATACCTGGGTATTAACATGGTAGTTAGGCAGGTACAGTATTATACCTGGTTATTAACACGGTAGTTAGGCAGGTACAGTGTTATACCTGGGTATTAACATGGTAGTTAGGCAGGTACAGTGTTATACCTGGGTATTAACATGGTAGTTAGGCAGGTACAGTATTATACCTGGGTATTAACATACATGGTAGTTAGGCTTGTACAGTGTTATACCTGGGTATTAACATGGTAGTTAGGCAGGGACAGTGTTATACCTGGGTATTAACATGGTAGTTAGGCAGGTACAGTATTATACCTGGTTATTAACATGGTAGTTAGGCAGGTACAGTGTTATACCTGGGTATTAACATGGTAGTTAGGCAGGTACAGTGTTATACCTGGGTATTAACATGGTAGTTAGGCAGGTACAGTATTATACCTGGGTATTAACATGGTAGTTAGGCTTGTACAGTGTTATACCTGGTTAGTAACATGGTAGTTAGGCAGGTACAGTGTTATACCTGGGTATTAACATGGTAGTTAGGCAGGTACAGTGTTATACCTGGGTATTAACATGGTAGTTAGACAGGTACAGTGTTATACCTGGGTATTAACATGGTAGTTAGGCAGGTACAGTATTATACCTGGGTATTAACATGGTAGTTAGGCTTGTACAGTGTTATACCTGGTTAGTAACATGGTAGTTAGGCAGGTACAGTGTTATACCTGGGTATTAACATGGTAGTTAGGCAGGTACAGTGTTATACCTGGGTATTAACATGGTAGTTAGACAGGTACAGTGTTATACCTGGGTATTAACATGGTAGTTAGACAGGTACAGTGTTATACCTGGTTATTAACATGGTAGTTAGGCAGGTACAGTGTTATACCTGGTTATTAACATGGTAGTTAGGCAGGTACAGTGTTATACCTGGGTATTAACATGGTAGTTAGACAGGTACAGTGTTATACCTGGTTATTAACATGGTAGTTAGGCAGGTACAGTATTATATCTGGTTAGTAACATGGTAGTTAGGCACGTAATTGTGATGCTTGGGCTCTATTCAGCTATAATCACAAACTCACTCTAGGCACTGTCCTATCCCTCTATGCACTGTCCTATCCCTCAAGGCACTGTCCTATCCCTACACCTCTAGGCACAGTCCTATCCCGATCCCTCTAGGCACTTTCCTATCCCTCTAGGCACTGTCCTATCCCTATCCCTCTAGGCACTGTCCTATCCCTATCCCTCTAGTTACTGCCCTATCCCTCTAGGCACTGTCCTATCCCTACACCTCTAGGCACAGTCCTATCCCGATCCCTCTAGGCACTGTCCTATCCCTCTAGGCACTGTCCTATCTCTATCCCTCTAGGCACTGTCCTATCCCCATCCCTCTAGGCACTGTCCTATCCCTCTAGACACTGTCCTATCCCTATCCTTATGGGCACTGTCATATCCTTATCCCTCTAGGCACTGTCCTATTCCCCCCCAGGCACTGTCCTATCCCTATCCTTCTAGGCACTGCCCTATCCCTCTAGGCACTGCCCTATCCCTATACCTCTAGGCACTGTCCTATCCCTATCCCTCTAGTTACTGCCCTATCCCTCTAGGCACTGTCCTATCCCTACACCTCTAGGCACAGTCCTATCCCGATCCCTCTAGGCACTGTCCTATCCCTCTAGGCACTGTCCTATCTCTATCCCTCTAGGCACTGTCCTATCCCCATCCCTCTAGGCACTGTCCTATTCCCCCCCCCCCCTAGGCACTGTCCTATCCCTATCCTTCTAGGCACTGCCCTATCCCTCTAGGCACTGCCCTATCCCTATACCTCTAGGCACTGCCCTATCCCTCTCCCTCCAGGCACTGCCCTATCCCTATCCCACTAGGCACTGTCCTATCCCTACCCATCTAGACACCATCCTATCCCTATCCCTCTAGGCACTGCCCTATCCCTATCCATCTAGGCACTGTCCTATCCCAATCCGTCTAGGCACTGTCCTATCCCTCCCCCCTAGGCGCTGTCCTATCTCTCTAGACACTGTTCTATCCGTATACCTCTAGGCACTGTCCTGTCCGTATCCCTCTAGGCACTGTCCCATCCCTCTCCCTCTAGGCACTGTCCTATCCCTCTAGAAACTGTCCTATCCCTATCCCTCTAGGCACTGTCCCTTCCCTCTCCCTCTAGGCACTGTCCTATCCCTCTAGAAACTGTCCTATCCCTCTCCCCCTGGGCACTGTCCTATCCCTATCCCTCTAGGCACTGTCCTATCCCTCTAGGCACTGTCCTATCCCTCTAGAAACTGTCCTATCCCTCTAGGCACTGTCCTATCCCTCTAGGCACTGTCCTATCCCTCTAGGCACTGTCCTATCCCTCTAGAAACTGTCCTATCCCTCTCCCCCTGGGCACTGTCCTATCCCTATCCCTCTAGGCACGGTCCTATCCCAATCCCTATAGGCACTGTCCTATCCTTCTAGGTACTGCCCTATCCCTTTAGGCACTGTCCTATCCCTATCCTTCTAGGCACCGCCCTCTCCCCATCCATCTAGAAACTGTTCTATCCCTATCCCTCTAGGCACGGTCATATCCCTATCCCTATAGGCACTGTCCTATCCCTCTAGGCACTGTCCCATCCCTCTCCCTCTAGGCACTGTCCCATCCCTCTAGAAACTGTTCTATCCCTCTAGAAACTGTCCTATCCATATCCCCCTAGGCACTGTCACACCCCTCTCCACATAGGCACTGTCCTATCCCTCTAGAAACTGTCCTATCCCTCTCCCTCTATTCACTGTCCTATCGCTATCCCTCTAGACATTGTCCTATCCCTATCTCTATAGGCACTGTCCTATCCCTCTAGGCACAGCCCTATCCATGTAGGCACTGCCCTATCCTATCCTTCTAGGCACTATCCTATCCCTATCCCCCTAGGCACTGTCCTATCCCTCTCCCTCTAGGCCCTGTCCTATCCCTCTAGAAACTGTTCTATCCCTCTCCCTCTAGGCACTGTCCTATCCCTATCCCTCTAGGCAATGTCCTATCCCTCTAGAATCTGTCCTATCCCTCTAGGCACTTTCCTATCCCTCCAGACACTGTCCTATCCCTCTAGACACGTTCCTATCCCTATCCATCTAGGCACTGTCCTATCCTTATCCCTCTAGGCACTGTCCTATCCCTCTAGGCACTGTTCTATCCCTCTAGGCACTCTCCTACCCCTCTAAGCAATGTCCTAGCCCTATCTCTCTCGGCACTAACCTATCCCTATCCATCTAGGCACTCTCCTACCCCTCTAAGCAATGTCCTAGCCCTATCTCTCTCGGCACTAACCTATCCCTATCCCTCTAGGCACTGTCCTATCCCTCTAGGCACCGTCCTACCCCTCTAAGCAATGCCCTAGCCCTATCTCTCTCGGCACTAACCTATCCCTATCCCTCTAGGCACTGTCCTACCCCTCTAAGCAATGTCCTAGCCCTATCTCTCTCGGCACTAACCTACCCCTATCCCTGTAGGCACTGTCATATCCCTCTAGGCAATGTCCTATCCCTCTAGGCACTGTCCTACCCCTCTAAGCAATGTCCTAGCCCTATCTCTCTCGGCACTAACCTATCCCTATCCCTCTAGGCACTCTCCTACCCCTCTAAGCAATGTCCTAGCCCTATCTCTCTCGGCACTAACCTATCCCTATCCTGTAGGCACTGTCCTATCCCTCTAGGCAATGTCCTATCCATCTAGGCACTGTCCTATCCCTCTAAGCAATGTCCTAGCCCTATCTCTCTCGGCACTAACCTACCCCTATCCCTGTAGGCAATGTCCTATCCCTCTAGGCACTGTCCTACCCCTCTAAGCAATGTCCTAGCCCTATCTCTCTCGGCACTAACCTATCCCTATCCCTCTAGGCACTCTCCTACCCCTCTAAGCAATGTCCTAGCCCTATCTCTCTCGGCACTAACCTACCCCTATCCCTGTAGGCACTGTCCTATCCCTCTAGGCACTGTCATATCCCTCTAAGCACTGTCCTATCCCTCTAGGCACTGTCCTATCCCTCTAGGCACTGTCCTATCCCTCTAAGCACTGTCCTATCCCTCTAAGCAATGTCCTATCCCTATCCCTCTAGGCACTAACCTACCCCTATCCCTCTAGGCACTGTCCTATCCCTCTAGGCACTGTCCTATCCCTCTAGGCACTGTCCTATCCCTATCCCTCTAGGCACTAACCTATCCCTATCCCTCTAGGCACTGTCCTATCCCTCTAGGCACTGTCCTATCCCTCTAGGCACTAGGCACTGTCCTATCCCTCTAGGCACTGTCCTATCCCTCTAGGCACTGTCCTATCCCTATACCTCTAGGCACTGTCCTATCCCTATCCCTCTAGGCACTAACCTATCCCTATCCCTCTAGGCACTGTCCTATCCCTCTAGGCACTGTCCTATCCCTCTAGGCACTGTCCTATCCCTCTAGACACTGTCCTATCCCTATCCATCTAGGCACTGTCCTATCCCTATCCATCTAGGCACTGTCCTATCCCTATCCATCTAGGCACTGTCCTATCCCTCTAGGCACTGTCCTATCCCTATCCCTCTAGGCACTGTCCTATCCCTATCCCTCTAGGCACTGTCCTATCCCTCTAGACACTGTCCTATCCCTATCCATCTAGGAACTGTCCTATCCCTATCCCTCTAGGCACTGTCCTATCCCTATCCATCTAGGCACTGTCCTATCCCTATCCCTCTAGGCACTAACCTATCCCTATCCCCCTAGGCACTGTCCTATCCCTCTAGGCACTGTCCTATCCCTATCCCTCTAGGCACTGTCCTATCCCTATCCATCTAGGCACTGTCTTATCCCTATCCCTCTAGTTACTGCCCTATCCCTCTAGGCACTGTCCTATCCCTACACCTCTAGGCACAGTCCTATCCCGATCCCTCTAGGCACTGTCCTATCCCTCTAGGCACTGTCCTATCTCTATCCCTCTAGGCACTGTCCTATCCATATCCCTCTAGGCACTGTCCTATCCATATCCCTCTGCCGATGCACAGAGCGTGGAAGTGCAGAACAGGCCGTCATCATATCAGTCTGTCAATCAGTCCACAGGGGAAATGACTAGTAGACTGTTAGACTAGTAGACTGGTACGCTGGTCGACTGGCACACTGGTAGACTGGCACTCTGGTAGACTGGTACACCGGTAGACTGGTAGACTTTTAGACTAGTACACTGGTAGACTGGCACACTGGTAGACTGGTAGACTGGTAGACTAGTAGACTGGTATACTGGTAGACTGGTAGACTGGTATACTGGTAGACTGGTATACTGGTAGACTGGTATACTGGTAGACTGCTAGACTGGTATACTGGTAGACTTGGAAACTGGTAGACTGTTAGACTAGTAGACTGGTATACTGGTAGACTGGTAGACTGGTATACTGTTAGACTGTTAGACTGGTAAACTGGTAAACTGGTAGACTGGTAGACTGGTATACTGCTACACTGGTAAACTGGTAGACTGGTATACTGGTAGACTGTTAGACTGTTAGACTGGTAAACTGGTAGACTGGTAGACTGGTAGACTGGTAGACTGGTATACTGCTACACTGGTAAACTGGTAGACTGGTAAACTGGTAGACTGGTAGACTGGTATACTGCTACACTGGTAAAGTGGTATACTAGTAGACTGGTAGACTGGTAGACTGGTATACTGGTAGACTGTTAGACTGGTAGACTGGTAGACTGGTAAACTGGTAGACTGGTAGACTGGTAGACTGGTAGACTGGTAAACTGGTAGACTGGTAGACTGGTAAACTGGTAGACTGTTAGACTGTTAGACTGGTATACTGCTACACTGGTAAACTGGTATACTAGTAGACTGGTAGACTGGTAGACTGGTAGACTGCTACACTGGTAAACTGGTAG